>NC_133769.1:28983863-29035787 GCF_003597395.2 Chelonoidis abingdonii
TGGCTGGGATGATTTAGTTGGGAATTGGTCCTGCTTTGAGCAGGGGGTTGGACTAGATGACCTCCTGAGGTCCCTTCCAACCCTGATAGTCTATGATTCTATATCCATCTTTCTTAAACTTAGATTGTAAGCTATTTGGGGAAGGGACTATCTTTTTGTTCAGAGCCTATCACAATGGGGTCCTGCCGCATGACTGGGGCTCTGAGGTGCCACAATCAAACAAACAATAATACATAAGAATGGCCATACTGGTCAGACCAATGGTCCTTCCAGCCCAGTATCTTGTCTTCTGACAGTGGCCAATGCCAGGTGTTTCAGAGAGAATGAACAGAACAGGAAAACCATCAAGTGATCCATTCTCTATCACTCATTCCCAGCTTCTGGCAAACATTAATAACTATTATAGTAACTATTTTCATTGTTTTGACTTCTTAGTCTCTTGTTGGACATTTCTTTCCATTATCTTTGTATATGTTATTACAGTTAATTTTCAAAGCTCATGTTTAATGCTAATTCAAGCATAAAGACATACATTCTGTCTGAAACTCACCCCTATGCAGAAGGTCAAAATAAGGTCTATGGTCCAGATCCACAAAGGTACTTAGACTCCTTGCTTCCACTGATTTAAGTGGAAGTTAGGAGCCTAAATATCTTTATGAATCTGGGCCCTAAGTCTCAATTTTAGGGTCCACTGCAATTCATAACCCCCTGCTCAGGTGGCAGCCTTTAGGTACCTAGACATCTACTGTAAAAGTTTCCTAGCTACTTTTCTGCCTCTGGGTATGTGCACTGCTGCCTTCTTCTAGGGGTCTGGACACCTGTCTCCTGCCTAACTCCCAGCATGATCCATGAACTGGGGGAAGATAGACATTCACCTGCCTATCTTCCCTGCAGGGCCTGATCTGGCAGACACCCTGAGCATGCCTGCCATGCCTGCCAGATCAGGGCCATTCAAAATCCAGTTGGAGCAGGAGGATATGGTGCCTCCCTTATAACTTATATCCCAGTGGTTGGAGCAGTGGTTCTCAAAGCTGGTCCACCGCGTGTTCAGGGAAAGCCAGGCTAGTTTGTTTACCTGCCGTGTCCACAGGTTCGGCCGATCGTGGCTCCCACAGGCCGCGGTTTGCTGTTCCAGGCCAATGGGAGCTCTGGGAAGGGCAGCCAGCACATCCCTTGGCCTGCACCACTTCCCACAGCCCCCATTGGCCTGGAGTGGTGAACTGCAGCCAGTGGGAGCCGTGATCGGCCGAACCTGCGGATGCAGCAGGTAAACAAACTGGCCTGGCCTGCCAGGGGCTCTCTCTGAACAAGCGGTGGACCGGCTTTGAGAACCACTGTGTTAGAGCACTCACCTCAGATGGGGGAGACTAGGCTCAGTTTGCCCCTCTGCTTGAGTCGGGGCCACCCAGAGGATTCAGGGGGCCTGGGGCAAAGCAATTTTGGGGGCCCCTTCCATAAAAAAAGTTGCAATACTATATTCTCATGGGGGCCCCACTTGCCCCCCCTGGCCTGAGTGGGGGGAAAGGATTTGAACGCTGGTCTGCCACACCTCTCAGGAGAGTGCTCTAAACACTGAGCTAGGGGATATTTTGATGTGTGGCTCCATCAATCTCTTCTGTTGACGTTGTTCCATTTTGGATAAATAATTGAATAGAGCACATATGTAGAGATATCTTGATATAGAGACAAGTGCTTCCCTGCAGCCTACACTTAGGTGCTCTGCCATGCCTACCTTTGCAATGCAATAACTGCAATTGCACATCTGAATACTCATTTGTACCTGCAGCTGCAATAATCACAAGTAACCATGCAAATTTGCATGTAAAACAATACCTGGGTCATAAACTCATTCAGGAGAAATCAAGCCCTACCAGGGTGAATATATTGAGCTAGTTTTATAAATAAAGTAAATCAAATGTTGCCTGGAGTTCTGGGCATGCTCAGGCAGGGGAAAGCAGACCCTGTCATTTAAAAATTTATTGCACCACTGAGACAAGCTCTTTAAAATAATATTGTCCTGGAAGCAGTGACTGTGTTTATTCCATAGCAAGATTCCTTATACTGCTGCCGCTATTTTTATTTTTTAACCTGCATGTGGATGGAATGAAAACAGCTAATCCATTTGCAGGAGATGGATTGGATGATCTAACAGGTCTCTTCTATTTCCGACATCTACAATTCTATGACTGTCAAGCAATACTGACACTTAGCAATGGGCGTGGGGGAACATTTATTTGCCTCTGTTGAACTTCTTGGTCTACTCTAGGAAAGACAAAGTCTACAGGATTCCAGAGGAAACCAGCCCAGGAACTGTTGTTGGCAATATAACAGCTAAAGATCCAGATGGTGAAGGCATTGTCAGCACACTTGTCTACAGCATCAGTCCACCTAATATGCATTTCTCCATAAATCCATGTAAGACAAACAAAAATACGATATGTCCTTCAATCTATCTGTGCCTTTTGGTACAAGACAAGAAACAATCCAGGTTTGAGAAACTCCTTTGGATCCAGTTTTAAGTTATTTTATTTCCTTCTGTCGCTGCCCTTATGAAGAAGCAGCATACTTTATATTGGGTTAATACATTCTTAGGGCCGGGTCCTTGGGTCTGGCTGAGCTATGCTCAACATGGAAATGAAAGTGGGGGGGCAGCAAAAGTGGCTTAAACTCATCTGATCCTGAGGGCTGTTCCTTCCGGCACCTCCAGAATAAATTAGTGTAGCCTCACCATTTTCCTAATCTGCATTGGCTGCAAAATTCCCCAATGGGCTGTTGCACCAGCTGGAGATTTTCAGGGCACACTCCAGCCACCCCCAGTCCTGCCTGCAACATGCGTACTTTGCCAGCGGTGGGCTGGGAGGGAGTGATGTAGACCTTTATGCCAGCCTGGGGAGCCTGATGTAGACCTTTATGCCAGCCTTTATGCCAACTGAGGAGTCCTCTAGGTGAGAGGACTCCTCAGTTGCCTTCTCAGGGCAGTTTTATGCCTCTTTGAGCCGTGAGAGCAACACAAAATGGTCAGCTCAGGGGGCCAAGGACCGAGATTTTAATGTTCTTCATGGTGCAGGCTCAATCCCCTCCCAGGATAAGACCTATGGAAGCCCTGTAAATCCATTATTTCCCCCAGGTGAGACATCTCAGAAGACTTGATGAGCTCATATAACAGGAGAGAAACACGTCTGCACCCTATTCGCCTTCTGTCCATGCACACTGGGTTCTCCTCGAGTCATTTACAGCTGTGTCAGTGAATGTCACCCTTCTGAACCAGTAGTACTTTCAGTCTGATTGGCACAGTTGTACATGACGACACAAAGCACAGGGTAGTGTAGAATCGGGCTCAGTGACTCTTTTTCTTCTTTCTAAATGCTTTGGCTTCCCTGTGCCTTCTGGGCTTACAGTGTTACATTCCCCATTAGTACAGTAAGAAACACAGACAGTGTATAAATACATTCTGTCACCCTCTTCTGGCTCTTTGCCTATAGTAATACATGGCTGACAAGTTATCCTGTTTGAACAATGGCAGATGAAAGGGCATATAACCAAGAAGCGAATGAGCGAAGACAGAACTTGACACACTATGTCATAGTTGAGAATGATTCTTACTATACGTAGATCTAAAGCTGCCTTGAGAGCACTAGAAAATGAAGTTCTGTCTTTAGCTACAGGGCAGGGACAGCATGAACATTAGCAGTGCACACTTTCCAACACTACTCTGCCAATGTACCTCACCCCTGACTTACAAAGACCCCTACTAGGGATGAGAGGGTAGGTCAGTCTCCATGCCTGGTCAGTTATTGGCCTCTCTGCTGAGGCTGTCAGCCATTATGGTATTTTTGTGCTGTGGACAGTTATCTGCTAAGGGTTAGATAAAATGCATCAGTCTATTTCAGATCACTAAACAAACAGCTGTGGACGTGGAGGTAGGGAAGGCTCTATATTTACCACCAGTTCCCTGAGCCATCAAGTCCTTGAGGAGAACTATACATTTAAATATGAATACTTGTCATTTCCTTTCCAGTGGTGAGTATCTAACCTCTCATTCCTTTCCTCTTAGTCACTGGTGTGATTTACGTGGCTATGCAAATAGATCGAGATGCTGCTCCCTTACGGCTACATCCTAACATCTCACTGGTCATTCGTGTGGAGGACAATCCCAGTGGTGGACAAACGAATGAAATGGAGATAACAGTCATTATTGAAGATCTCAATGACAACCCACCAGAATGTAGCTTCTACAACTTCAGGTACCAAGCCACTCACACTGTCTCTCACCAACATGATGGGGCCAGTATTTGATGTAGGGTGCCCCAGTTAGGCACCTAGATCCTGTATGTGTGTGTTCAAATGGATAGTCCCTATTGGCTCCTACTGGTAAGTGCTGACTGTGTGTCTTAAAATGCAGGGCTCAAACATCCTGTTGGTTCAGGTTTGAAAATTGGGCCCAAAACATCTGTTTCAAATCAGGGTTTTATTTATCTCTTTCTCCCATTCAGATGCCAATCACTACAGCTTCGAAGGGCCATAGACTGTATATAATTTAAAATAGCATAATTTCTGTCCATAACAGGGGCAGACTTTTCACCCTTCTCATTTCATGAGAACTTATTAAATGGGATCATTCTAAGTGGTTGACTTTCAGACCCTTCTGGCTGTTATTAATTTTAATCTTTGCCCTCTCCTTTACCAGCTCCGTTTCTTTGTCTGCTATCTTCATGTTGTTGTCCTGTAAACGCTTCAGGGCATAGACCACTCTGCCATTATACGTTTGGTGTGCCGTTGCAAGCACTATAAATTACCATCAGGCCTGCTATTTTCTGCTGGATGTCTGCCATTCATACTGCATATGGGTGGTGAGGGGGGATAGGTGGGATTGTGTCATGAACGATTTAGAATCTTTCACAGTTCATGGAGCTGACCACGGTGTTATTCCATTTTTGTGCTGTTGTCAATAGAGCTGGGAGAAATTTTTCACACCATTTATTTGCTAAAAAAAATGCAGCATTAGTCAACATGAAACTATTCATAAATTGGACAGAAATTTGCCAGTTTTAATCAAAAATTTGGTGGGGGCGGGGAGGAGAGCTAGATTCACAAGGAGGTTTTGGCATCATTCACAAAACAGCTGTAGGAGGAGGAAGCTCCCTTGTAATCTTTAGCCCAGTGATTAGGGTACTCATTGAGATGTGAGACCCTCCCCAGCCACTAAATTCTTTGATTTGCTGATATTTTTCAGTATGCTACAAACTGAATTTTATTCCATAATTTTTTAGAACTGCTAGGAAACCAAAAAATCAGTTATTCACACAACTCCAGTTGTAAGGCCCATTGGATGTATTTTTTGTCAAATCTTTTCAATTCACATTTAAAAGACCCAGTCCTGTAACCCATCTGTTTTAGCCCATGAAAGCTATGCTCAAATAAATTTGTTAGTCTCTAAGGTGCCACAAGTACTCCTGTTCTTTTTGCGGATACAGACTAACACAGCTGCTACTCTGAAACCTGTCTATTTGTGAAACTCCAGCGAGGATCAATGGGATCTGTGACAGAACAAGGACTCCAGAGTTAGATCCCAGGGTCTGGTTCTGATCTCACATCCAGTTTTATATCAGCATAACTCAATTTAATTCAAGAGTGACACCTCTGAAGTCAGTTGGTGTAACTGAGAGCAGGATTGAGCCCGAAGCACTTTGTTTTCGTTAAATCTGTGCTGCAGTTTTAAAAAATAACAGAATCAGAGTGATAGGCAAGAAACCCACTTTAAAACAGTCACTTCTGACTAGATTGAACTCCCAGATATTTTGTCATTCTTCAGGGAATGAGAGAATAGCTCTCCAATTAAAGCATATTGAAAAAAACAGAATAGCATTAAGTGAGTTGGGAAATCAGCCCAGCAAAAGTAGTTTAGTGGCAGGAAAGTGTTTCTCTCTAAATTGAGAAATTATTAAATTGATCTGAATAATCTACCTGAGGTTCCAAGGATGGCATGAAGCACTCAGTTAGGAAGAAATCCTGTAGTTATAAGGAATCTCCTTCTCCTGTGTTTTTAAACGTCATGATCCTTAACCTGTAGCCCTCTGGGACATTTTTCCATTGATTCTAAGGTCAGAAGTGATTCATTTGATCATCCAGTCCAACCTCCTATGTAACATAGGCCATAGAACTTCCTTGAAATAATTCCCGTTTGAACTAGAGAAGGTCCTTTAGAAAAACATCCAAGCTTGATTTAAAAATTGTCAGTGATGAAGAATCCACCATGACCCTTCGTAAACTACTCCAATGGTTAATTACTTGGACTGTTAAAAAAAGTATACCTTATTTCCAGTCTGAATTTGTCTAACTTCAGCTTCCAGCCATTGGATTGAAGAAACAAATATCAAATATTTGTTCCCCATGTAGGTACTTATTTACCACGATCGAGTCATCCTTTACCTTCTCTTTTTTAAGCTAAATAGATTCAGCTCCTTGTATTTATCACTATAAGGCATGTTTTCTAATCCTTTTATCATTCACATGTCTTTTCTCCACACCCTCCCCAATTTATCAACATCCTTTTTGAATTGTGGACACCAGAACTGGACACAGTGTTCAGTCGTGGTCATACCAGTGCCAAATATGGAGACTGACCCTCAGTGCTGGCTCCAGGTTTTTTGCTACCCCAAGCAAAAAAAAAAAAAAAAAGTCGGAGTGCCGCTGTCGAAGCAAAAAAGAAAGCAAACAAACAAACAAACAAACAAAAAGCTGTTGTGCTGCCCCTTGAAAAGTGCCGCCCCAAGCACATGCTTGGGATGCTGGTGCCTAGATCCGGCCCTGTTGACCCTACTCCTGCTCAAGATTCTCCTGTTTGTGCATCCAAGGATCACATTAACTCTTTTAGCCATAGCATTACACTGGGAGCTCATATTCAGTTATTATCCACCATAACCCCAAAGTCTTTTTCAAGGTCCCTGCTTCTCAGGATAGAGCCCCACATCCTGTAAATACATCCCCACAAATCTATGTCTCAGACAAAGCACAAGCTATTCTCATCTTGCCTGAAATATACAAGGCTGCTCAAGGAGTATTGAGTGAAGTGACTGGAGCTGTCATGATTCCACCCCATCCCTCTAAGCAATAAGAAAGTAGGGAGATGGAGGAGATATTGTGGGAAACAGAATTGCAGAAAGCTGCAAAATCATTGTGGATCAGGTTCTTGACATTGCATTATAATATGGGTATCCGAGCCTTTCATCAATAGAAGATGGCATTGTCAAGATGACAACCACCACAACAGAGCATCTGGAACTCGCTCCAACTTTATGGTTGTCTACTATTCCGTTCATGGAGAAAATGACTCTTCAGTTCTGCAAAACTGATGTGAGATGAATGACAATTGCTTTGATTGAGGTATATCAGATTCAGCTGACAGATCATGGGTTATTGTAATTAGTTTAGTTGGAAATATATCACATGCTGTCCTAAGATAAAGAATAAAAACTAATTTCAGTGTTTGAAAGTAATCTTATGCTCTCCTGGGCCCTGATCCAACAAAGGACATAAACATATACTTTAAGCATGCATGTAGTCTGATTGATTTTGATCCCACACCAACTTTAATGGGACTACTCAAATGAATAGAATTAAGCATATACTTAAGTATTTTGTTCAGTAAAGAAAAAACAAGGCCAAGTATCAATTAAGGTGCAAATGGACTAGCATGTCTCAACATGTAGACAGAGTACTGAACTGCGGATTTTTAAAAGATACTCATTTAAAATTAGAGGTGGATCAAACTAAGATCCTGATGCTAGTTCCAAAGTTAAGAGGTGTTCCAAGCATTTAGTCTGGGTTTGTCTAAGGGTTTTGGTTCAGCCCATTGGAGAGAGAAAGGGGTTAGCCACAAAATACGGATCAGATTCCAGCTCTGCTCCTAAAGTTTCGGGTGTTGGAATCTGGGATTTTGGTTTGAAAAGTATGTGGAAGTCAATATGCAGTACACTTCAAAAGCTGTTAAGAGGAATGTTGTAAAGAGGCATGATGGGAAACATTTCTTTTTGACAGACTTGAGGTATATGAAACAGCCACCACTGGGACACTTCTTGACCTGCGAGATCACTGCCAGGATATAGATGTTGAACCATCAAATAATGAATTTAACTTCACTGGATTGTCTGGACTTGGAAGTAACAAATTCACACTGAATCCATCTGACTTGGGAAGAATTGTGGTTAGTTAATTGTTTTGTTTTAGGAAGTCTCAGTTAAGGTGGCAGTTTGTTAAATCTAATTAAGGTATCTTCCAATGCTCTACATTCATTATCCTTTCAGGAAAAATTGTTATTCACATTGGGCTAGGGTGAAGTCTATTGAAACTGTTGATGAAATGTGTGTATGATTTTTTTTGGTGACAATTTTCTCTATGGAGTCGAGAGATCATGATGCACAATTGCTCTTTACTCTAAAATCTGAAAGAATGGTTAAAACTGGTGAAAAATCCCAAAGCCATAGACTTGATTGAAATCTTCCTTCTAAGGAGTATGAGGACACATAATGAATGTCAAGATAGTGCTTTGAAACTCATTCCTGTTTAACATTGATATGGAGGCATAATAGAAGCAACCAGGGGCAGGTCTCAGCAATTTAAACAGTGCCAGACTAATCCTAATTCACACAAGTGTTTGTAACATACTACATGAGATCTTGGCTATTCAGAAGAAAGACTGACATACCAGAGAAGCAACTCAAAACTGCCTCCTGACTCCACTGGTAAGAACTGTAGAGATACTCAAGATGGTCATTTCATACAAATGCATCTTGGGATTTGCACTTGTTTATTTCACATGACAGAACAATGGATTCCTTGTGCTGATATCAGATCTGCAGTTACAAGAAGTCTATCCAGTTGCTTGGCATGTGTAATGTTGCTTGTTTTGTGGATAAAAACTGTGCAATATACCAACCAGCAAGCACCTAGATATACCATTCAAAAGAGAACATTGCAGAAGCATGATGGATGATGATGTACCACAAACTACTTCCTCATCTACGAGTCTAAGAAACATTTGCATGACAACACAGGAATTTATGGTCCTAATCTCTTCTGCTCACATTGGCTGTATAATATAATATTCTGGCTAAATGTGCCATTTCCCCTCCATTGGCTATTCCATAGAGGATAAGAGCCTAGTACTGCTACCGGCTGAAGGAGTTACTATTTTAACTCAAATGGTAGAGACTTGAGCTTTAGTGCTGACAGCCCCAGTGAGAGTGCTACAAAGTATGGCACAATGCAAGAGACAGGGTTTTAATTCCCCATTTGGGCAACTACTTTGTA
Organism: Chelonoidis abingdonii; assembly: GCF_003597395.2. Lineage (NCBI taxonomy): Eukaryota > Metazoa > Chordata > Testudines > Testudinidae > Chelonoidis > Chelonoidis abingdonii. Next base: position 28,993,173 of record NC_133769.1, read on the forward strand.
ACGACTCTCTCCAGGGATTATCATCAGTGACTGAACCTGAGACCTTCGGCATAGGCCTACACCCCATGATCTAAAGCAGGGTTTCTCAACCTTTTTCTTTCTGAGACTCCCCCAACATGCTATAAAAACTCCATGGCCCACCTGTGCCACAGCATATCCAGTAGATTAAAAACCAGGGCTGGCATTAGGGGGTAGCAAGCAGGGCAATTGCCTGGGGACCTGCAAAGCTAAGTTGCTTGGGCTTTGGCTTTCTGCCCTGGGTCCCAGTGAGAGTCTAATGACAGCCTTGCTCTCTGGTTTATTTTGGAGGACCCCTTGAAACCTGCTCATGGCCCCCCAGGGGGGCCCAGACCCCTGCTTGAGAGCCTCTGATCTAAAGGATCAACATTGTTTGTTGGTAGTGGTAGTAGTAGGTTCTTTTCCTCTTTATGGACCAACCATGAGAGGAGGGACTTGTTACACTTAGCCAGCATATTACACACACTTTGAACTCAAAGATAAAAAGATCAAGACTTTCGCTACATGTAACACAGGCCCCTACAAGTTTAGCTAAAGGAGAAAGAATCTTCTTGGCTGTAGTGGAGTTAGGAATTACAGCTAGACACTAGAGAGCGTATTCAGTCCTGTAATTTATTAATTGTTTGTATAATTCAAAGAGGGCAGTGGTATATGTATTTAGCCAGTACATTGACAGAACACTGGAAATTATAATTTGCTTGGTGTGTGCTGTGACTTTATGTAACGAGGTATAAATACAGTTTTCTTTTTTTAATCTAGTTGATTGGAGATCTGGATTTCGAAAATCCAGATAATCTAGCAGTTGAGGAATATACTTTGACAGCTGTGGTGCAAGATATTGCCCAGCCTTACTATACTAGCAAGTATCTCTTTTATTCCTCTTTGAGATTTTTTTCCCTATGCTGTTACTGCATAGAAGGAGGAATGTTATTCAAAATACGTTTATGTTCAACATGTTTTCATAGCCATACTTAACCATTAGTTAATCTTCCATTATGTTTCCAGATAATATCTACATTTACATCAAAATAACTCCAGTGAATGAGTTCTTCCCAGTCTTCAATAGCCCATCATACGTATTCAATGTTTCAGAGATTACTCGAGGTACAGTAAGTAAAGGCTATCCTATAGATGTAAGGTTGTTACAGTGTAAAATAATTATCTTGGGGCAAAAATATATTTGTTTGTATTACAAAAGTGCCTCAAAGCCCCAGCCAAGATCAGGGCCTCACTGCACAACCTCGTAGTACAGAGTTTACAATGTAAATAGACAAAACAGGCAAAGGGTGGGAGAAAGGAAGTATTTATTTTACAAATGGGGGAGAGAAATTAAGTGATTTGCCAAAGGTTACATAGCAATTCTGTGGTAGAACCAAGAACTGAACACACATTTCTTGGGCAAGATCCTCACTCCCACACTGGCGACTTTATACTACTTAAAAGAGCATAAATGGTCCAAAAAGCCTAGGTTCAGCTGAGGGATGATTCCCCTGTATCTGGCACTGTGAATGACAGTCATAAACCTGCCTTTTGAGGACCCCTTGAAGCCTCTATTGTAGTGGGTGGGATGTCATCATGCCCCTGAATCCCAGGGCAATGCTGTAAGCACAAGATCATCCACTCCCGCCTAGCAAAATAGTACATACAAGGAAACAGAGTTAGACTTGCACTCACTTTGAGGTGGAGGAAAACACATTTGTTGTGAGGAACCTGCTTTTGCAATAGCAAAAATTTGCAGGTTAAACAATTTTGCAAAACACTTTCAACCATGAGTTTTTCCACTCATGCTGTCTGAGAATTTTTTGCATCTCTTTTACATGGGCTGCCTCAGCCTCCCTGAGATGTCCCACTGCCTTTTCCACTTCTCCCTGCTCCACGGACCTTCCAGCTTCTCTCCTCTAACTGGACCTTTTGTTCTGCAGTTATTCCTAAGCAACTTCTCTGCGGTGTTTTCTTCCTCTGTGTAGAGTGCCTGGCACCTGTGTGTTTACAATGTACCTTACCTGCAGCTGCATTTAACTCTGGCTTTTTATATCTTTTTACTTGGAGTGTACAGTAATTGAGAGGAACAGACAAGAGTTTCATCAGGAATTTGGGGGATTTTTGGGGGGGGGGAGGGTAAAAGATGGAAATTACAACCATTTGCAGGCATTTTCACTGGGTTTAAAGGGCCAGTTTTTTTCTAGTTTGTACAGCATAGCCAATTTTCTCTGGCTGTGGAACTTTTCTATTATAACATGTTATTAAACCAAGCTTAAATTGGAGGCAGCAAAAATTTAAAAGTAAAAAAAGAAAACCTCACCCTCCAAATATAAGCTATAGTCTATTTAAATCCACTCTCCCACCACACACTGTAGTATTTCCCTCCCTCCCTCCCACCATATTTCATTTTTAAAAAATGACCCACATATTGAGACCATGAAACCTGATTTTTTTTTTACAAGAGCGTTGAGACATACATTACGCACTGGCTAAATATACAGTAAAGCAGAAGGATAACTCACCACCAGGGTGCCCCCTCATAGCTGAGCTTGTTCAGCAGGGTCTTCTCTGCTGGTGTCCCCTACTGACAGCTGCTCCAGGCTGGGAAGGATTTGATGAGAGCCTGTGGACTCCATCAGCCCTGTGCTGTTACACCTGTGAGAGGTGCCAAGCCTGGAGAAAGGAGTTAAAAGAGGAAAGAGTCTAGCTCACTAGTGACTGAGCAGAAAGAGACGTGGACCTCTCAAGGAAGGCCTGGTCTACATCTTGTGTCTCAGATCAGTTATAGGGAACAAAGCAAACTGAAAGGTCCCTAGCTACCCCAGAAGGCTCTGGCATCTAGAAGGCTCTGGATAGGCCCTGGGTCCCAGCCCAGGCTTCCTCCAGGCAGCTTCTAGTTTTCCTCTGGTCTTAGCCAGGCCTTCCATCAAGGGCGTAGCACAAGAGAGCCACCTGTCCTGGTCAGCCACTACTGAGCTGAGCTTTTCCTCTTTGACTCCTCCCTTCAGGCTTGCCACCTTTGGCAGGTTTAAAGGGCGGGGCTGACTAAGCTCACAGGCTGCCATTAACCTCTTCCCAGCCAGGGTGGGGTTTGTATACCCTATGACAAGGTGTCATATCAGCTCAAGATGGCCACAACTTCAGGCAGACAAAAGACAGTGCACAGAACCCTCACTTGAAAAAAGTATGCAGGCCTACAGCAAAATTGCAAGAAAAGACTGGGCCTGCAATACCTTCCAAAACCTGGCCTGCATTCAGGGTGGGAACATGTTGAGGCTGCTTCCGAAACTCTACAAGCTTTGTGTGGTTTGAAAGAGCCTGTTTGAGCTCAGCAATGCTCAAACAGGCTTTTCAAGCAAAAATGCAAAACAAAGGCTGGTGTAATGGTAAGGCACTGGACTGGGACTCAGGAGATGTGGGTTCAATTCTTGTCTCCTCAGAAGAGAGGTTTTCTGGTGGCTTGGCTGGCTAGTATTCCCTGGCAGTGTGGCTTCTCTAATTTTCACTCCATTCATCTGAAAAAGTGGGGTTTTTACCAACGAAAGCTTATGCCCAAATAAATCTGTTAGTCTTTAAGGTGCCACCAGACTCCCCGTTGTTTTTGTGGATACAGACTAACATGGCTACCCCTCTGATGCAGGAGTTAAAATGTCAATTTGCTGACGGGAATCAAGGAGAGCATGTCTACACTGGGGGGGGAATCAATCTAAGTTACACAACTTCAGCTGTGTGAATAACATAGCTGAAGTCAACGTACTTAGATTGACTTACAGTGGTGTCTTCACTGTGGTGAGTTGACTGCTGCCACGCCCCAATTGACTCTGCCTGTGGCTCTCTTGGCGCTGGAGTACAGAAGTCAATGGGAGAGGGCTCGTGGGTGGGGTGTCGATTTATCGCGTTTAGACTAGATGCTATAAATCGATTCCCGATGGATCGATCTCTGCCCGCTGATCTGACGAGTAGTGTAGACATACCCAAAGTGTGGATGCACAGGTCCCCATGTAGAGAGCCAGGGCCCTGATCTTCAGCTGTTCCCCATAGACTCATGCAGCTATCAGGAATGCTTTGGTTTTGAGAAACCTGTTAGTTCCATAGTGTAGGGGTGAGGCTAGGCATCATACACAACCTCTCTGTAGGCACAATATGGGGAACCTCATGGAGTTTCCTGTCTTGCATGTGCTTCCCTCCTCCCACCTGTGTGATTCAGACCTTTGTAATGTAATTATTTAAATAAATCTCTGAAACACGTGTGACTATAAACCTCTGTGTCCATCACAGAGCTTTGCTGGATTCTGCAAAATGCTTATTTGAGTTAAACAAGTGTTAGCGTAAACCTTTAAATACAGTTGCTTTAAAAACCCTTCACAAAACAGCATGCATTTTTAGAGAAAATACAGATGTGGGCTCTAACGGGATTCGAGGGATGGGGTAGAGCCAGCAGAAAGCATGCTGGCTGTCACACCAACTGGGAGCTAGCAATCTGCAGTAGGGCTGGAATTCAGAGCCAGGAGGGGAAATAAATGAAATGCTGATGGCCTCAGTGACAACAGCTCCCCAACCTCCCCTCCCTACTTCACTTTTGGCATTTAGCCCACAATTCGTATAAAGCAGGTTATTTAAATATGCATTTAGGGTGAAATTAACTCCTGCACAGAAGTCACTCTTGCATCACATATGAAAAATCATATATGGGGAAACTGACAGCCAAAATACAGGAAAGTTTTGTATTTCTTCCCCCTCCTCCTCTTTTTTTTTTTAAATTTTTTTGGTTAAAAAAAAGAAATAAAATAAATATTGAGGGCTTGCTTATACTGAGAAGTTAATTCAGATTAAGGTAATGTGAACTTCAAGCAGGGCATCTATTCCCAATTAAGTTCTGGTGTGAACACACTCATTCCAGAATAAGAATACCTTTGGAAATGGATTACACTAATTTGGAATAAGGGACTGTTATTCTGGAATAGGGAACATCCATACCAACAGTTAATCCGGAATGACTATTCTGGAATAACTACTTGTGTAGACAAGTCCTAAATTAGAGTTACATCAAAATCTGTCTACATCATTTGAACTAAGAAACTCACTTAGGAGGAGCCTTATGGTCTTTACATTTCATTTTGAATTTAATTTTTTTAAAAATGTTAAGATAACATGACTCTTTTTTTCAGCTGGATCCAGCATTGGAGAAGTGAGGGCAACAGACAAGGATTTACCATTTACTGGAATCACATATTCCATTGTAGCTGGAGGAGGTACCCTTTCTTACACAAATATATTTTGGATTGACCCAAATGAAGGAAATCTGGAGATTATAGCAACATTAGACTATGAAACAACGCAGAAGTACATCCTCACAGTGCAAGCTTCTGACACAGAGAAGCTTGCTACAGTGTCCGTGAGTAACTATATCACTTCCGCAAATGTCTCCCCCACCTGAGGCAAAATTTAGCCTATGTCCACGGTCATCCCAAGATCTATGCAACACTCAACTCCCACTGAAGTGATATTAAGGCTGTGGGTTGGCTCTTTACACAAGGCTGAATTTCAAACAAAGGGAGGATACAGTGGGAAGGAGCAGGGAGTCCTGGCATTAAAAAAAAAGAAAAAAGCAGTGTTTGTATTTGTTGTTTTTTCCTTTCAACACTATCTTTTATCTGCCTGTTATTCATTTTTGATATTTTTGGTGGGCAGTAAGAGAGCTTTCTGTGTATCCACAAAGGCCGTAAAAAGCATGTCTACACTCACAGCAGCATGTTGAGTACAGATACTGTATGTCCAGCTAGCACAGGTATAAACAGCTGTGTAGACAGTGAGGCACAGCTTGACTGCGTGGAGTAGAGTGCCCGGCACTCCTGAAATCTAGGGTAGATACACCCTACATGTCCAAGCAATGCCTCCCATGTCTACACAGCTATTTTTAGCAGCACAGTCTCCTGCTGTCTCCCTGCTGCAGGAGTCTTTCCCCATCACAGTGAAAGGCTGGCAGCAGTGGGGAAAGGTTCCAGCAGTTTCCTGCTGCCAGAGCCTCTCTCTGCTGCCTCCCATCTTCCAGAGCCTTTCCTGGATACAGTGAAAGACTCTGGCAGTGGGGAGCTGCTGGAGCCTTTCCTTACTGCTGGAGCCTTTCACTGCCACATGTAGCTACACAGCACAGTGACAAGTATGGATGCAGCCTGCCTTTCACTGTGGTGTATACCTACATGTGTAGTACCCGTACTGTACACGCCACTGTTAAGTGTAGACATAAGCTTACATTCACTCCATATATGTTTCAGAGAACACCGAAGTTCTGTTTATATTACCTGTTTCCTTCAGTGGGTTAACATCTCTGTTTACCCCATTTTTGCATTACATTTGATTTTGCTATTAAAAAAAAAATTGTATTATCTCTGAATTTTAGGCCCAATTTACCATTCCCAGCCAGTAACTGCTTGTTGAAGGAAAAGAGGGGTTGGGGGGAGAATGCTTACCCCTCTCACTGCCCCTTATCTCCACACGGGCTCCCTTCATGCATGGAACAGTCATAGAATCATAGAATATCAGGGTTGGAAGAGACCTCAGGAGGTCATCTAGTCCAACCCCCTGCTCAAAGCAGGACCAATCCCCAACTAAATCATCCCAGCCAGGGCTTTGTCAAGCTGAGCCATAAAAACTTCAGTCCTTGAATTATTATTAAAAGTTGGGAAGCTTAAATTAACATTTGTGAAGCACTTTGAGAACCTTGAATGGCTAGATGAGAGGTGGGCAAACTATGGCCCACAGGCCACATCTGGCCTGCGGGACCCCCCTGCCCAGCCCCTGAGCTCCTGGCCTGGGAAGCTGCCTGTTCCCCCTGCCTCGCAGCCTCAGCTGACTTCGCCGCTGGTGCAATGCTCTGGGCGGCACGGCTGTGAGCTTCTGGGGCAGTGCTGCTGCAGAGCCCCGATGCTCTGTGCTGTGCAGTGGCAATGGCATGGCCGGCTCCAGCCAGGGGGCGCGGCTATAGGGCCACCAGCCACCGATGATCCAGACAGCACGGTAAGGGGGAAGGGAGTGGGGAGGGGGTTGGATAGAAGGCAGGGGAGTTTGGGGAAGTGGGCAGGGGGCGGGCAGAGGGTGGGGAACACGGGGGTTGAATGGGGGCAGGGGTCTTGGGGTGGCAGTCAGGAATGAGAGGAGGGGTTGGATGGGGAGGTGGGGGGCAGTCAGGGGCAGAGGTTCCGGAGGCAGTCAGAGGACAGGGAGCGGGGTGGATGGGGCAGGGGTCCCGGGGAGGCCATCTGGGAATAGAGGGGTTGAAGGGGGCTGGGCCATGACTCCTTCCGCTAACCAGCCCTCCACACAATTTCCAAAACCTGATGCAGCCCTCAGGCCAAAAAGTTTGCCTGCCCCTGGGCTAGATCTAATAAGTGTAAAGTATTATTTCCCATTCTGACTATGACATACTTTAGGCAATTCAAAAAAATCAAAAGTCCCACATAAAAGAAAGTGCAATGTTAGAACATAATTTGCCTTAAGGAATTGGAGTTCTAAAAGGGACATTGGTCATAGCATAAGTTCATGATCTCTTGAATTTTAACATGTTCAAGGCAAAAACTAAATTAATGGACCTTCCCTGCCACTCTTGTTTAACTACTGTCAATAAAAAGAAAAAAGAACAAATCCTACTAGCAACTAGAGCAGGCAATATTCTGGCACAGCATATGGAAGAATCTCACCTGATCAGCTGACTCTCTTTCAGGTAACCATTAATGTTCTTGAAGTAAATGATGAAAAACCAGTTTGTTCAGCCAATACCTACTCATTGGCAATCCCGGTAGACCTAACTGTTGGGACCAACATTGAGGGTTTCAGGATAGAGTGTGTTGATCGCGATTCTAGTCCCAGATCTTTCCGGTACTTCATTAATTCAGGTACTGCACTTATTTGACTCTTGAATCTCATTGTTGCATGCTTGATGCATGGGGGAAATGCTTGGATACAGACAGTCCATTTGATTTTGTGAACAAAAAAGTCTAGTACATGTTACATGCTAATACTGATATTGGCTAGGGTTTAATACCAAGGTGATTGACAAGCACTTTAGAAATAACTTAAAGATTAGCTGCCTAGAGCTTCCATTTAAATTAATGGCACACTCACATTGGCTCACTGGAGCCAGCCAGACTGCTACTCCTCTTGTACACAGAGACAAATTGTACTTTCATTTATAACAGGGTAAACTGGAATAACCTCAGTGGGAACCAACGAGGGGCCTTGCGCCTCTCGACCTCCTGCTCACAAACAGAGAAGAGTTGATCGGGGAAGTAAGGGTGAACGGCAACCTGGGCAGCAGTGATCATGACATGGTAGAGTTCAGAACCCTGGTCAAAGGAAGGAAGGAGAGAAGCAGAACGCAAACCCTGGATTTCAGAAAAGCGGATTTCAGCTCCCTTAGAGAAATGATTGGGGCAGGATTTCCCTGGGAAGCTGACTGAAGGGGATGGTGTGTCCAGGAGAGCTGGCAGTTTTTAAAGAAACCATGCTAAGAGCACAGGAAAAATACCATACCGATGTGCAGAAAGAACAGCAAGCGGTTGTAGAAAGTGCCAGCATAGCTTAACAGGGAACTCAGTGGTGAGCTGAAGCAAAAAGAAAGAAGCTTACAAAAAATGGAAGCTTGGACAGATGACTGGGGAGGCATATACGTTATTGCTCGGCCTGCAGGGAGAGATCAGAAAGCCAAAGGGCAATTTGAGTTGAAACTAGCAAGGGATGTGTAAGGATAACAGGAAGGGTTGTACAAGTTATGTAAGCAACAAAGAAGAGGGACTAGGGATGGTGTAGGTCCCTTACTCAATGGGGCAGTATCCTAGTGGTGGAAGATATGGAAAAGGCTGAAGTACTCAATTCCTTTCTTCACTCAGTCTTTACGGGCAGGATCAACTCCCAGACTACTTACACTGGGGAACGCAGAGAGGAGAGGAGGAGAGCAGCCCACTGAGATCGTAGAGGGTCAGGTTAGGACTAAAAGATGTTAGATGTGCACAAAGTCTATGGGACCGGGACGAACTGCATCCGAGGTGTGCTGAGGAGTTAGCTGATGTGATTGCAGAGCCGTTGACCATTATCTTGAAAAATTCATGGCGAACAGGAGAGGTCCCAGAGGACTGGAAGGAAAGCAAATATAGTACCTATCTTTTAAGAAAGGGAAAAAGGAAGATCCAGGAAACTACAGACGCAATCAGTCTCACCTCAATCCCTGGAAAAATCATGGAGCAGGTGCTGAAGGAAATTCCATCCTGAAACACTTAGAGGAAAACAAGGTGATCAGAAGCAGTCAGCATGGATTCACAAGGGGTAAATCATGCCTGACCAACCTGATTGCTTTCTACGATGAGAAAGACTGGACTTGTGGATGGGGGCAAAGCTGTTTGATTGATGCGTTTTATACCTTGACTTTAGTAAGGCTTTTGACACGGTTTCCCCACAGCATTCTCATCAGCAAACTAAGGAAGTATGGGTTGGAGGAATGGACTGTGAAGTGATAGAAAACTGGTTGAATCAACGGGCTCAGCGGGTAGGTTTATCAATGGTACACTCTCTAGTTTGGCAACCAGTAACAAGTGGTGTGCCCCAGGGTCTGTCTTAGGGCCCGTTCTATTTCAATGTCTTCATTAATGATCTTGATGAATGGGATAGCTTGCCACATTAAGTAAATTTGCAGATGACACCAAGTTGGGGGGAGTGGTGGACACGCTGGAGGGCAGGGATAGGATTCAGGGGAGACTTAGACAAATTGGAGAAGTGGGCCACAAGAAGCCTCATGAAGTTCAACAAGGACAAGTGCAAAGTCCTGCACTTAGGACAGAAAAACCCCCATGCACTGCTACAGGCTGGGGAACTGTTTGGCTAAGTTAGCAGTGCTGAAGAAAAGGATCTTGGGTTACAGTAGATGGAAAGTTGAACATGAGCCTACAGTGTGCTCTTGTAGCCAAAAAGGCTAATAGCAGTACTGGGCTGTATTAGTAGGAGTTGTTTGCCCAGCAGATCGAGGGATGTTGATTATTCCCTCTATTTTCGCACTGGTGAGGCCGCCCATCTGGAATATTGTGTCCAGTTTTGGGCGCCACACTAGCAAAAAGGACGTGGAACAATTGGAGAGAGTCCAGCGGAGGGCAAACAAAAATGAATTAGAGGACTGGAGCACATGACTTATGAAGAAAGACTGAAGGAACTGGGCTTATTTAGCCTGCAGAAGAGAAGACTAAGGGGGGATTTGATAGCAACCTTTAACTACTTGAAGGGGATGCTCCAAGGAGGAGGGAGCTAGGCTGTTCTCAGTGGTGATGGAGGACAGAACAAGGAGCAATGGTTTGGAAGTTGCGTTTCGGAAGTCGAGGCTGGATATTAGAAAAAAACTTTCTGACTAGGAGAGTGGTAAAGTATTGGAATGGGTTACCTAGGGAGGTGGTAGAATCTCCATCTTTTAGAGCTATTTAAGTCCGGCTAGACCGCCACCCTGGCTGGGATTATTTAGGGAAAATGGTCCTGCCTTTAGCAGGGGGTTGGACTAGATGACCTCATGAGGTCCCTTCCAACCTTTTGATTCTATGATTCTATGACTTAATGGAGTTCCAGTATTTCAGATTTCTATCAGTGTAACAGAGTGGAATTTGGGGCACTGCTTAAAACTACTCTACAAAACTTGTGTCCTACCTCCATGCTGTACTCATTAAAATCCCTTTGTAAGAACATGTGCTTGGACACAAAAATCAATTATAAGCCAGGTGCTGAGACATTTGGTGTTGCCTCATTTCACAAAAAGGGAGCCATTTTAACTTAGGAAAAACTTCCCCTTTTGAGGCAGAGAATGGGGTAATGATTGAACAGGTATACAGATGAATATATTAAGCAGAGAGAGTGAGAGCCTCATCCCCACTCTAGCCCCTTTATGCAACATAAAAGGCTCAGAGTAGCATAAAGGGGCTCTAAAAGCCCTGGTCCTGGCCATGGGAGGAATCTCCTGGTGCAGGCACTGAGGAAAAAACAGTAAGGTTAAGTTCTGAGAACCCCCTTGCAAAGCCTTGTATAGGGGACATGCAGAGGGTGAAGCTGCAAGCAAAAGAGGCATGTCAATTGGTGGGTCTGCACAGATACAAGGCAATGCTGAGACCCATAGTGCAGCCATAGGGGTGCTGTTTAAGGCCTAGGCTACACTAGAAAAGTAGATCAGCAGAAAAATCCACACCCTTGAGTGGCGTAGTTAAGGTAGTATCTACCCTGATGCACTACAGTGGTGCAGTTGTGCTGCTCTAGTGTTTCAAGCGTAGACAAGCCCTAAATTAAGCTGATGAGCCAGAACAGCTCAGGATTGGGAGGGCACAAAAAGATGTCTTAAAGCCACCTTAACCCTCACCCAAGGCTGTGAGTTCTGTGCTGTGTCTGTTGGAGGCGTAGCACAGGATCTTATGCAGAGTTGTTAAGACCAACTCATTCAGATGCTGTGAGGATCTCTTGCAATGGCCCTTAGCATAGAATCATAGTAGATTAGGGTTGGAAGAGACCTTAGGAAGTCATCTAGTCCAATCCCCTGCTCAAAGGAGGACCAACCCCGAACTAAATCATCCCAGCCAGGGCTTTGTCAAGCCTGACCTTAAAAACCTCTAAGGATAGAGATTCCACCACCTCCTTAGGTAACCAATTCCAGTGCTTCACCACCCTCCTAGTGAAATAGTGTTTGCTAATATCCAACCTAGACCTCCCCCACTGCAGCTTGAGACCATTGCTCCTTTTTTGGTCATCTGCCACTATTGAAAACAGCCTAGCTCCGTCCCCTTTGGAATCCCCCCTTCAGGTAGTTGAAGGTTGCTATCAAATCCCCCCACACTCTTCTCTTCTGCAGACTAAATAAGCCCAGTTCTTTCAGCCTCTCCTCATAAATCATGTGCCCCAGCCCCCTAATCATTTTCATTGCCCTCCGCTGGACTCTCTCCAATTGGTCCACATCCTTTGTGTGGTGGGGGGGCCAAAACTGGACGCAATACTCCAGATGTGGCCTCCCTGGTGCCGAATAGAGGGGAATAATCACTTCCCTCGATCTGCTCGCAATTCCCCTACTAATGCAGCCCAAAATGCTATTAGCCTTCTTGGCTATTAGGGCACACTGTTGACTCATATCCAGCTTCTCGTCCACTGTAATCCTCAGGTCCTTTTCTGCAGAACGGCTGCTTAGCCAGTCAGTTCCCAGCCTGTAGCAGTGAATGGGATTCTTCCATCCTAAGTGCAGGACTCTGCACTTGTCCTTGTTGAACCTCATCAGATTTCTTTTGGTCCAATCCTTCAATTTGTCTATGTCACTCTGGACTGTATCCCTACCCTCCAGCATATCTACCTCTCCCCCATCTCCCCATATCTACCTCTCCCACAGTGTCATCTGCGAACTTGCTGAGGATATAATCTATCCCATCACACAGGTCATTAATGAAGATGTTGAACATTAAACCTTGCGCAAAAGTCTGTTCTCAGATGTATGTCTCATTAAGGTGCTTATTTCCTACCTTTAGTGCTTCAGTTATGGTATTATTTTCTATAGTAGTCCTGATAATCAATTTCTAATAACTGGAGCCATGTCGTAGAATGGACTAGTGCTAATGCTGCTAGAGCACATCATTCCTTTCAGTGGTTTCTGAAGGAAGTGCTGTACAGCCAAATGATTGCATAACGGATTAGTAACAAATTGCAGAAAGAAGTGAAATCGGTGGCCCTTTCCACATTGTTTTGTGCATCTGTTTTATGTTGATTTTTTTGCTTCTACTTCTAGGTAATGTGAATAATCATTTCACTTTTTCACCAAGCGCTGGCTCCAACATCTCTCAGTTGATTCTTGCATCTAGATTTGACTATGACAGTGGTTTGGATACAATCTGGGACTACAGACTGCACGTCTACATAACAGATGACAATTTGCTGTCGGGTTCTAACAGAGCTACAGCCCTCATTGAAACTGGGACAGTGACATTAAGCATCAAAGTTATCCCAAACCCAACTACTACCACTACTACTACAGTAAGTTCACTGAAGTTCTGAATCTTCAACTTAATTCTGTGGCTGTTGCATGGGTGGGTCTGTGCGGGACAATTAAAACAACTGAGGGTAAGTGCACTCCAAAGAACACAAGAATTACTGTGGGCCCAATCCTGGGCAAGGGTAAGCATCTTTCACTTACAGTGAAGTCAGTGGGAGACAGGAAGCTCAGTGCCTTGCAGGATTGGATCGGTATACAAACCCATAATGTTTATTTTTTAATTCACTCTCTACAGCAAAAAAGGCACTTACCCAAAGGTCCAGGTACCCTACCGCCACCTAAGATCACAGCCAATACAAGAAAGGATCCCAAACAGCCTAGCACCTTGTCAAAACATCAGTCCATAATAAAATACACCTCTACCCTGACATAACGCTGTCCTTGGGATCGTATCACTTTATAGATGAAACTGCATTATATTGAACTTGCTTTGATCCACTGGAGTGCCCAGCCCCGCCCCCATGGAGCGCTGCTTTACCGCGTTGTATCCGAATTCATGTTATATTAGGTCATGTTATATTGGGGTAGAGGTGTAATTGATTAAAAATACCCCATTCTGCAGCATATTCTACACCAGTGGTTCTCAAACTAGGGCCACTGCTTGTTCTGTGTGTGAAAATACTAATAATAATAAAAAAGGCAGCACAAAACTAGCTTTCAGCCACCCAGAAGGGATATTTCTCCATCACTTGGATCACCCAAATATTACACCCAATGACTGTCCATTGCAAAAATTCAAGCTGTTCTATACACATCTAGCATATTCCGCTCACTCTCATCCAATGTTTTCGTGGGCTTCAAACACACAAAGTTGCAAATAAATGTTAAGTGTGGGATGGAGTCTTTGATGAATGCCCTACATATGCAGTGGGAGTTAGCCACGGGGCCCACAGGGTCCAGGCCAATTGGGGGCCCCTGGGTTCTGCCATCTGGTGGGTGAGGCTGGGAAGCCCCCTCCTCCAGCATTCCCGACCCCATCCCTGACAGAAGGTACAGGATAGGGGAAGCCCACTCCCAGGTCCTCAGACTGTGTCTCTGGTAGACGCTGCGGGATGGGGGAAACCACACAGCACCCCCTTCCCCCACCCTGCCCCGGGCAGAAGCTGTGGGATGGGAGGAAAAACGTGCAGTGCCCCACCCCCACCCTGGCAGAAGCCGGGTACAGGGGAAGCCCCCTCAGTACCCGACCCCTGGAAGAAGCTGTGGGATGGCAGGGGGAGCCCCCGTGCCCAAACCTGCTCTCTGGCAGAAATGCCGGGCAGGAGAAGCCCCATCACCCGACCCTATTCCTCCCCAGAAGTGCGGGAGGTGGCAGGGGAAGTCCCAGCACCCGGACCCCCAGTGCGGCCCTGGGACTGGAGGAGCTCTCACTCCCTGCTGCAGCCTGGGGCCATGTCACGAGGACCGAGCTTCTCCGGACTTGGGGCCACCGTGGGGGTGGGGCAGAAAAGAGCAAACAGGTTGTGGGGCTGGCAGAATGGGAGGGGGCCCTGGGTGGAACAGGGGTGTGGTCCCAGGGAAGGGCAGAAAAGGGTAGAGCTGTGGGTGGGGCCACAGGCAGAAGGGAAGTGGAGGAGCCCCCCACTTGCTCTAAGGTTTCCCAGGTCCTTAGGCCAATCTGCTTTTGTAAATATGGGAAGTTTCATAGCCGAGCCACCTCAGGAAGAACTGTGGTTTAGAGTCACAATTCTTTCCCTGTCTCCATCACTTCTCTCAGAGGGAGGTAATTTGTCAACCTTTAATGCACACCTCTCCCTGGCTGCTCAAATGGAGACTCCACTTATCCTCTCCTCTCTCCTAAGATAGACAAACTGTCATCAATTCCCTGTTACTGTCTTGACTTTCTCCCTTCCTAGCTTATCTCCTTTGACAAAAGAAAGACTGCAAGGTAGTAGTTGAAGAACTACTGATCTAATTAATACATCATGATTCACACTCATACCTAGAACTTGTATTTCTTTTAGGGTTGATAGGTTAACTACACATTTTAAAGAATTTTGATATGTTTAATCATTCATATATGAGATAGTGTCTCTGCTGATCTTCACAGCCCGTCTCCTGTCCAGCCCCCTAAACCATGCAGTGGAAGCCATTTTGCCCATGGGTGTTGCTTCAATCTAACTGAAAACAGTGGACTGTTGCAGCCACCTTTATTAAGGGCAGCCTCACTTTCACATACAAAGAGACTGTATGAAAATTGTGGCCATCTTGCTGGTTTCAGTCCCATTGACAGTAATAGGAGATGAAATGTCCCTTATTCAACACGGTCACCATGAGTTGGTGCCTTTCATCATGTTTTCATGAGACAGACGAAAAACCTGCCTCCAAAAATCGCTTGAGTCACAAAAAAAATCACAAGAATTGCACTATCTCATCTGCTTCCAACACTATTAGTTGTGTCCATTTGGGGTAATAGTTTGGTGAAGTTTGGCAGTTTGGTGGTCAGTTGGATGGCCCTGCTGTGGCTCAGCTGTACTCGGAGGCTGCCGGGAGATTGGGCAGGCGCTGCTGCAAGTCCTCATTCCCAATAGGTATCCTAGGATCATCCTAAATGAGGGCAGCCTATGGCCTCAGTCCCATCAAGAATAGTGGAAGATGGTGGCCATTTTGAAAGAGGGCAATTGCTGGTGAGTTTCTTTGAAGATTTTATGTGCCCAACCCTGCTGGCTAATAAGCTTTATGATGAAGAATAATGGAAAAAGATTACCTTTAACTGTAAATGTTTTCTTCCAATAACTACACATTGTACCAGATCTACTCAAGAATCATGTATCTGACAGTTTTTGTGTGGATACTCAATGTTATTTTAAAGATATCAGTCAACAAAGAACAGCCAGGAACCCTAATGAATTTAGTGCAGAGACCAATTAAAAAGTTTATAAAAACGATATAGGAAACTCAAAGGCAATGAAAATGAATAGTGCAAAATTTCACACGGAAAGGACACCGCAGTGGAAAAAAAACACTAATGTTTCTGAATACCTCTCATTTTGGGGGGATGTAGCGAGGCAGTGTGGCTCCCCTCCTCCACAGGGAGGGTTGAGCCCCGTCAATCATCCCCCAGGGCGGAACCTCTGGGCGGAAGTCCCGCCCCTCAGAGGGTCAGGTGGCGACCCGGAAGGATAAAAGCCGGGCCTCAGCCTTCAGTCAGGCCCCAGCTGCCACCGGGAGCAGACGTGCCTGCTGGCTCTCGTCACGGGGTGGCTGCTGAGGCCCGAGGCCGGTAGCAGGAGCTGCCAGAGCTACCCCGCGCCCGCTACGACAAGGAGCTGCCAGAGCTACCCCGTCCTTGCTTCGGCCCCGAGGAACCTCAGGGCCGCCCTCCGGAGGTATTCTCAGACCTAATACCCAGCCCTGAGTGGGAGGAACCCATGGTGCTGGGCGACCCTGTGGACCAGGTAGGAAACGAGGGGGAATTGGAAGTAGCCCGGGGGCAGCTGACTACAGTCAGGCTGCAGAGGGCCCCAAGCCTATGGCCGTGTGTTTCGGCCAGGATCCCACTGATCACTCTGTCAGTGTGTTTTGGTCAGGATCCCCCTGATCACTCTGTCAGTGTGTTTCGGCCTGGATCCCCACTGACTGCCACTAGTGGCGACAGCCACTAATAGGGCCCCGGACTGGAACGCAGAGGAGTGGGTGGGCCTGCGTTCCCCCTGCCACCCATAACCGGGTGGCAGAATCCCCTTCACCCTGACCTATGACACTAAGGAGACCATTGTGGGTTACCACTGCTCTGGCCCTGCTGCCACAAGGGCTGGAGCCTTTTGTACTGTTGTTTGGTGCCCGCCCGACCCAAGGGCTGGGGCCCTATAGACTTTACCACTGCTCTGCCCTGCTCCACACTGTGTTTAAGGGCTCCACCCAAGGGCTGGGAGCTGTTTGTAGGCTGTGTTTGTTGGTGTTGCCCTGCCTGCATCAAAGGTTGGGCCCTGTGGCCTTTGCCTGTTCAAGTCCTCTCGCTAGGGACGCGAACGTCCCCGGATGGTGGGCCGCGGTCTGAGGGACTGGAGCGGCCTGCGGAGGACAGGCGAGTGCCGATGTGCTCCCCTCCTCCGGCACAGGGAGGGTTGAGCCCTGGCAACGCCATCACAACTGGTACCAGAAGTGGGGAGTCAACCCTAGCCCCCGTGAGAAAAGGGGCTGGTTAGGGGGCGCTAACGATAGTCAACGTTCCCGAAACCAAGACATGGATCTGGAAAGCTGTCCAAACTGCTGCCAAAAAGCCAGGAGCTGGCAGGCAGCGGCGGCAACTGCTGCAGGCAGCAACGCAGCAGAACGCCCTTTTTCGGAGCAACAAGACAGCAACGAGACCCGGCCCTCTTCCAGCAGCAGCGACAGCAGCAGGCCGCCCAGCTGGAGCAGCAAACAGCAGCTTATCAGCAACTGGGGGCCACTACAGATGCCTATTTCGGGACTGAACCCGACCCGCCGGACGGGGCCACGGGAGAGGAACCGGAGGTCCCCGGTGCTGGCAACCTGCGCCTGACCAAGATGGGCCCGGGGGGAGCGACCCCGGAGGCTTCTGTCACATTTGAGCGGTGGCTCTAGTACACAGGTGGCCCAGGGCTCAATGGGCCACTCTCTTGGCCCCCACCTGACTGGCCAGCTCGCTGGCCTACCGCAGGCTGTCGGCGGAGGATGCCCGACTACGACCGGGTGAAGGCGCCGATCCTGCGACGCGTTGGACTCAGTCCCGAACGTTCAGACAACGGTTCCGGAGTCCAGGCATACCCACCGGCGCTCACCCTCGATTGGGTCGCCAAGGTCCTGAAAGAAGCCTGTCGGCAGCTGGCTGCAGCCCGATAACCCATACGGCGGAGGAAGTAACGAGGCAAGTGATTTCAAGCAGTTCATCACATGCCCTGCTGCCCCGAGGATGGGCCTGGGCCTCCGCACCGGCCCGTCACCCTGGGGGCCGCGGGTCTCCCTGATGGAGTTATTTCCTCACTTGCTGAGGCCTTGGTGAGGTCCGCCTTTTCGGCCCCAGCTCCGGGACCCGACCAAAACCCACCCGCAGAAGGAGACTGTTGCGCCCCTGTCGTGGATCCGCGGGGCCAGCGTCACGGACGGGCCCGACCGACGCCCTCGGACCCACCGTTCAAGCAGTCCTGGCCCGTGCCCTGGGCTTCCGGGGGTGCCTCCCTCGCGGGGCCTGTCAGAGGCCTCACGCGCGGGCCCCATGAAGTGCTCCGGTCCACCGGGCCCTCGCTGTGGGCGCGTCAGGAAATGGGAGGGAACCCTGCGCTTTTGGGTGTGGGAGGCCTGCTTTGGGTGTGGGAGGGCCGGCCACTTACAGAGGGACTGCCCCGCGATGGAGTGTGACTATGGGCAGGTATACGCAGGGGAAGGTCGGGCTCGAAGACCCCAGCCCCCTAAGCTCACGATCCCAGTGGTCGTGGGGAATCAGGCCACGACGGCCCTAGTAGACTCCGGCTGTGGGCAAATGTTGGTCTGTCAGGCCCTGGACCCACCGATCGACCCCGGTCTGGAACCCATTCACCTCCAGTGCATCCACGGAGACGTTCGCCCATACCCGAGTGCCCGGGCCCGACTAACCGTCAATGGCCTGACCCGGTCGCCGATTGTCGGGGTGGCCCCCCGTTTGGCCTACCCGGTCATTTTGGGGTGCGACTGGCCCGCCTTCGAGGGACTCCTTTGATCCATACCGGCCCTGGCGGCCGAGCCCCTGGAACTCCAGGAGAAGACCGAGGAGGGCCCCAGGGAAACCGGAGCGGAAACCTCAGAAGCTGAGGCTCCGACCGAAGGAGACCCCCCCCGCGCCCCGCTTCGACACGGACTTTTGTCGGGACCAGCGGGCCGACCCCTCGCTCTGACGGGCCTATGAGCAACTTGCGGCCATTGACGGGTCGGTCATCGACCTGGGCCGGGCTACGCAGTGGCCCCACTTCGAGCTCCGGTGGGACAGACTTTACCGGGTCGAGCGGGACCCCCGCACGCAAGAGCCTCGAACACAGCTTCTGGTGCCCCGATGCCATCGTCGGGCTGTAATGAGCTTGGCCCACGACATACCGGCGGGGGGGCACTTGGCGCATGAGAAGACCCTGGCACGGATTCGGGCCCGGTTCTATTGGCCAGGGATAGACGGGGACGTGCAGCGGTATTGTAGCTCCTGCCCGGGGTGTCAACTGGCTGCCCCACCCCGGACACCCAAAGCACCCTTGGTCCCGATGCCCCTGATTGATACGCCGTTCAAGCACGTCGCCATGGACCTGGTGGGCCCGCTGCCACGAAGCATAGCGGGATTTCAGTATGTCCTGGTCCTGATCGACTATGCCACCCGATTCCCGGAGGCCATCCCACTGCGGAGCATCACGGCCTGGACCATCGCGGGCGAGTTAGTGAAGGTGTTTTCCCGCGTGGGGTTGCCCAAGGAGATTCTGACAGACCAGGGCACGAACTTCACCTCCCGGCTACTGAACCAGGTCTGCTGACTCCTGGGGGTTAAGCAGCTCCGTACCTCCATCTACCACCCCCAGATGGACAGGCTGGTGGAGCGCTTCAATCGTACCCTCAAGGGTATGCTGAGACGGTTCCCGCCAGAAGACCTGCGTCATTGGGACCAACTCCTCCCGCCGCTACTCCTCGCTATCCGGGAGGTCCCGCAGGCTTCCACCAAGTTCTCCCCATTTGAACTCCTATATGGGCGGAGGCCACGGGGCCTCCTGGACCTAATGAAGGAGACGTGGGAACAATCGGCCTCCCCAACCCAGGGGCTTCTTCAATACGTCCTCCGGTTGCGGGAACACCTAACGCAGGCAGGAACCCTGGCGAAGGAAAACCTCAAGGGGAGGCAGGAGCGGAACTACAACCAGGGCACGCAACTGCGAGCATGTGCCCCCAGAGACCGGGTTCTCCTCCTCCTTCCCTCCAGCGAATCAAAGTTGTTGGCACGTAGGCAAGGCCCCTACGAGGTGCTTTGAAGGGTGGGGCCCGTCAACTACGAGATTCGCCAGCCGGGTCGCCGCAAGGAGAGGCAGCTCTACCACGTCAACTTGCTGAAACAGTGACAGGACCGAAAGGGCTTATTGATTGACCCCTGCCCGCCAGAGTCAGAGCTAGGGCTGGAAGCGACCCTGACGGAGGATGTGGCAGAGCCTGCCCTAGGGAGCACCCTGACGGAGGAGCAACAAGAGCAGGCCAAGTGTCTCTTGCGGGCCTTTCGCCGGATCTTCACGGCTCTACTGGGCTGCACGGCTGCCGCCTCTCACCAGGTCCTCACCGAGCCCGGGAAGGTCATCTGGGAAATGACCTGGCCCATCCCATACTGAATGCGCCAGGAAGTTGAGGACGAGGTCCAGGCAATGTTAGCCTTAGGGGTCATTGAGCCATCCCGGAGCGAATGGCGCAGCCCGGTGGTTCTAGTACCTAAGCTGGACGGCTCCCGGTGCTCCTGTATTGACTTCCGGAAGGTGAATGCCATCTCCCGTTTTGACGCCTACCCGATGCCTTGGATCGACGAGTTACTCGGCCGCCTGGGTGAGGCCCGCTACATCACGATGCTGGACCTTAGTAAGGAGTACTGGCAGATCCCCCTCGAGGAGGCGTCCAAGGAAAAGACCGCCTTTGCTACTCCATCCGGGGTATACCAATTTACCCGAATGCCCTTCGGCCTCCATGGCGCCCCCGCGACCTTTCAGCGGCTGATGGATCGCCTCTTGTGACCGCACCAGGAATATGCCGCCGCCTACCTGGACGATGTGATCCACAGCCGCTGCTGGGACGGACATTTGAATCAGGTCACGGCGGTCCTCCGCACCCTTCGAGAGGCGGGGTTAACCGCGAACCCCAAAAAGTGCCGGATAGCCTGGGAGGAAACTAATTACCTCGGGTATACCGTCGGGCAGGGACGAATAAAACCTCTCGTGGGGAAGGTCCAGGCCCTGGTGGAGTGCCCCACCCCGACAACAAAGCGGCAAGTACGGCGCTTCCTGAGGCTCGTAGGGTACTACCGGAGGTTTTTCCCCAATTCGCCTCGATTGCCGCACCCTTGACCGGGCTGTTGACGAAGGCTCGAGCCGTGCACTGGACCCTGGAGTGTGACACAGCCTTTAACACACTCCGCAACTGCCTGTGCCAGGAGCCTGTTCTTTACAGTCCCAACTTTGATAAACCCTTCATCCTTCAGATGGATGCGTCTAATGTGGGCTTGGGGCTGTCTTATTGCAGGAAGGAGACGGAGGAGATCATCCCGTCCTATACGTGAGCCGAAAGCTATTCCCCCGGGAGCGGAATTACGCCACCGTGGAGAAGGAGGCCCTCGCCGTCAAATGGGCCTGGGAGGCTCTTCGGTTCTTCCTGCTGGGTGGCTCGTTTATTCTGGTCACGGACCACGCTCCACTCCAGTGGCTCATGAGGATGAAGGACAATAATGCCTGCATTATGTGTTGGTGTTTGGCCTTGCAGCTCTATGCATTTACCATCCGGCATCGGGCCGGCAAGGACCACGCCAACGCGGACTTCTTCTGCCACCTCGAGGAGATGGAACTGCCCGGCCTCGACAAGCGGGGGCCGGACCTGAGGGCAGGGGTGTGTAGCGAGGCGGTGTGGCTCCCCTCCTCCACAGGGAGGGTTGAGCCCCGTCAATCATCCCCCAGGGTGGAACTGCTGGGCGGAAGTCCCGCCCCTCAGAGGGTCAGGCGGCAACCCGGAAGGATAAAAGCCGGGCCTCAGCCTTCAGTCAGGCCCCAGCTGCCACTGGGAGCAGACGTGCCTGCTGGCTCTCGTCACGGGGTGGCTGCTGAGGCCCGAGACTGGTACCAGGAGCTGCCAGAGCTATCCCGCGCCTGCTACGACAAGGAGCTGCCAGAGCTACCCCGCCGCCGCTACGACGAGGAGCTGCCAGAGCTACCCCGTCCTTGCTTCGGCCCCGAGGAACCGTCGGACCAGACCTGGGCCCGGCCCCGAGGAGCCGTCGGACCAGACCTGGGCCGCCCTCCCGGAGGTATTCCCGGACCTACCACCCAGCCCTGAGTGGAGGAACCCATGGTGCTGGGCGACCCTGCGGACCAGGTAGGAAACGAGGGGGAAATTGGAAGTAGCCCGGGGGCAGCTGACTACAGTCAGGCTGCAGAGGGCCCCGAGCCTATGGCCGTGTGTGTTCGGTCAGGATCCCCACTGATCACTCTGTCAGTGTGTTTCGGTCAGGATCCCCACTGACTGCCACTAGCGGCGACAGCCGCTACTAGGGCCCCGGGCTGGAACGCAGAGGAGTGGGTGGGCCTGCGTTCCCCCTGCCACCCGTAACCGGGTGGCAGAAACCGGGTGGCAGAACCCCCTTCACCCTGACCTAAGGAGACCACTGCGGTTACCACTGCTCTGCCCTGCTCCACAAGGGCTGGAGCTTTTTGTGCTGTGTTTGGTGCCCTGCCTGACCCAAGGGCTGGGCCCTATAGACTTTACCCCTGCTCTGCCCTGCTCCACAAGGGCTAGAGCTGTTTGTACTGTGTTTGTTGGTGCCCGCCTGCATCAAAGGTTGGGCCCCGTTGCCTTTGCCTGTGCTCAGTCCTCTCCATAGGGACCGAACATCCCCGGACGGTGGGCCGCGGGTCCGAGGGACTGGACCCTCGGAGGAGGCCGGTGTGGCTCCCCTCCTCCACAGGGAGGGTTGAGCCCCGGCAACCCTCGTCACAGGGGACCTCAGATATAGCTCGCAACTTTGTGGTTTAGATTTTTTTTTTCTAGAGCCAAGGAATGTCCCATGAGAATTTGAGGTTTCACTTATTTTTATGTGATGTTCCCGATTCCTCTAGGATCAACGCATTTTTAGAAAGGGAATTGTGTTACTACTACATTAGCATTGAACTGCATACAATGGTAGTGCTTTAAAACTTTCCAGTTTTGCCTTAGATAACTGGAAACTATTACCTCAACACTGAATAGTATTTCCTGTACTTCCATATACAAAGATAGTGAGGCAGAATCTTCTAGTTGTCTAAGGGTATATCTTCACTGCAATTGGGAGATGCGATTGCAGCCTGGGTAAACATACCTGAGCTAGCTTTGATCTAGCTAGATCAAACCTAACTCAAGTAACAATAGCAGTGGAGGGGGCAGCAGTCCAAGATAGGCTACCTTACTGAGTACCACCCCACCCAGGACTCTGGCTACATATTTAAATGGCTTGGGGCTGTGCCACCATTCCTGCTGCTGCAGCCATACTGATATTGTTACTCGAGCTAGCTTCAAAGTTAACTCGAATATGCCTATACATGCTGCAGTCACACCTCCTGAGTGCAGTGTAGACATATCTTAAGGCAATCCAAAATTTTTAAACACAACTACTGCATGCATATTTTAATAGAAAAACACAAGAGCACAATCAGGAACATACTTTTTATACTAGGTGTCAACAAAATTCAGAGTTTGCAGCATTTAAGAACCTTTTATATATTTTTTTTCCAAAGCCTGCCATTACGCTTCTGATCAGAACAGAAAACGTTTATTCTGAATCAGCTTGGTATGTGCCATTCCTCATTTCTGTTGGCAGCATGCTACTACTTGGACTCCTTGGATACCTATCCTTCCTGCTGGCAAAATATATCCGTACCTACTGTCCACCAAAACCCAAAGCAGACAAAAGACCACTGTAAGTAATCAAAAAAAGAACACTAATTTTCTTGAGAAAGAGTGAGTTTTTTGTTATTACTAGTAAGAAATACCTGCTACTTATAAAGACAGCTTGAAGCTCTGAGTGTTAATGGAATTTATACTTTGAATATTTTAGAGCAATATGTTTGCTGTAATAAACGTCACTAGTTGTTGGAATAGAATGTTCATTATTTAAAGAGTCAAATCAAAATGAAATTGAAATGCTTGGTGGATTTACTGATACTTTAGTCAAATGTTTTAGTTGAACATTACAAGCAGAAAAAATAATAATTGTTTCTTACCACCAGAAGTCCCAATCAGGATCCTGGCAAAACTGTCTGAAGATCTTTCAGAATGAGAGATAACTAAGGCTATGTTTTAGTCATGGGTATTTTTAGTAAAAGTCCTGGATAGGTCATGGTCAGTGAACAAAAATTCATGTTCCATGACGTGTACTTTACTTGTACCACTTACATGTAACTAAAACTTGGGCTGTGGGCGCTCTGGGGTGTGTGGGAGGGTGCAGTTTGGGGATGCCATGGGTGCTGGGGGGATAGCCTGGGGCCCCTGCTGGTGCTGGGGTGGGGCAAGTAGGTTCCCTACCCAGCTCTGCGTGTCCCTGCAGCTCCTAGGGGGAGGAAAGGCCAGGGGGGCTCCACACACTTCCCCCGCCAAACTCCGGTTCCGCAGCTTCCATTGGCCAGGAACCACGACCAATGGGAGCTGTGGAGGCGGTGCCTGCAAGCAGGGACAGCGTGCAGAGCCCCCTGGCCTCTCCGACTAGATCAGAGTTGCAGGGTCATGCCAGCTGCTTCCGGGGAGCCTCCCCCCCAAGATAAGCACTGCCCCACACCCTAACCTCCTGCCCCAGCCCTGAGCTCTCTCTCACACTGCTACTGCTGCTGGCCCAGGGGCTGCCTCAGGTAGCTCCTCAGCCAGTCACACGGCTTGCTGCAAAAGTCACAAAGGTCACAGAAAGTCACGGAATCCATGACTTCTGTGACAGACATGCAGTTAATAACAATAGCTTGCAGTTAATATTTTATTAGTCTAGAGGTGTGTGCAAGGAGTTTAGCCATTTGTGATACAAATGACAAATGGATACAGTGGCATAGAATCTGGCTGTTGTTGTTTATTAATTGGTGCCAATGATTCAATTGGGCCACATTAAAAAGCAATCTTGATATTTCAAGTCACATTTTAAACCTTTCCAATATTTTAAAAGATATTAGTTCAGCCCCAGAACTGGATGGGGAGCGCAATTTTTTAAAGTATAATTTTGGAGGGTGGTATAACTCCACTATGCTGTTACTGATAAGATTAAAAAATATACAGCCATTCTCTTCGGAGTCACAAGAACAATATTCAGGGCTGTTTTACTGCTCCTGGTAGCTCAATAGCAGTAGTTAATAATGCTGAGGTGCAGCAGAACAAACATGCCCAAATGAAACAAACCGAAAAAGGTCAAACACAAAAAAAATTCCATTTGCCAAATGAAAAAAGAACAGAACAGATTTGTTAGGGCTAGAACTGGAACGTGATTTTTTTTTTGTAGACAGGTATTGCATATATTAACTATATTGATAACTTTACATTTTTATTACAGGAAAAACACACCAGGTATGTATCTTTTTTAATGCTTTTATGACTTCTTAAGAACAAGTGCACCACTTAATAAGCTGCATCTCCACTAGCAGCTCGGGGTGTAATTCCAAGCTCCTGTACACATACGCTAGCTCTCATCTGAGTTAGCATGCTAAAAGTAGTACTGTGGCTGTAGTAACCTAGACAGTGGGAGCAGTGGCATGGACTAGCTGTGCCGGGAGTGTATTCTGGGGATCAGGCGGGTTTGCACTTGGCACTGCTAGCCGGTGTTGCTACTGCTGTTGCCCATGGTACCGTGGCTACGCTACTATTTTTAGCATGCTAGTTCAGATGAGAGCTAGCACTGATATGTGTACACAAGCTGGGGATCACACCCCGAGTGTGTAGGGTAGACATAACCTTAGTCAGAGAAATTTGTAATTCCATTTTCAGATAAATAATCCAAGTACAGGGATAACTGGGTGAAATTATATGGCCTGTGCTAATACAGAAGGTCACAATAGATGATCTAATGGTCCCTTCTGGTCTTAAAAATCTATGAAATTGTTGAGTAAAGAACAAGCCTGGTATAGCCTAGTGCTCTGGCATGGTGGGGCAGGAATTTATTAACTGTTTTCCAATTAGCCTTACCAGCACTTTTCATTAGTTCAATCTTCTAAATATAGGTTGAGCTGACTCAGTAACAACCAGCTTCTGGACACTGGACACACAACCAGGCCTTCCCAATTTGGAAGTAATGATTCTCACCTATAACAAAGGATTTTGGGTGCCTGGTTTTAGACCCTTAGAGGTGCCTGATTTTTCAGAGGCTGGATGCTTGGTACTTTCTGAAAAATTGGGTTCCTTCAAGTTGTCTCAAGTTGAGCACCCAAAAGTTGAGGCGGTGAGGGGAAAAGGAAGATGGCTTGAAGTAATTGTTCAGGCTCAGACCCATCTGTAGTAATTATACATTTTAGGCCATCACATGCCAACCAACAGAGCCTGTTGGTGGCTGGAGGTGTTGTTTGAAGGGAGATTTTTAAAAAAGCCTCAAAGCAGGGAACAAAAATGGAAATGCAGAAATGTAGAGGCAGCATGCACCCTTGAAATTGGGCAGCATCCATGGGTCTGTACTGTAGAGAAGCCCAGCCTCCCTACTATTGGCCCTGACTCTGACCCATAGGAAAAAAAAGGTAGGTGCTGAGCACCCACTGGCAGCTCCCCTATCAGCACCTCCTCCTTTCCTCAGTGCCTCTTGCCTGTCGGCAGCCCTGCCAATCAACACCTCCTCCTCCCTCCCAGTGACTCTTGCCACTGTGGATCAGCTGTTCTGCGACATGCAGCAGGCGCTGTGGGGCAGAGGAAGGCGCTGATTAGCAGCTGCCACTGGCAGGTAGGTCGCGCTTGGGGCAGGGGTCACAATAGGGCAAGAAGAGGTGGGGAGGGGGTGTGGCCTTGAGAGAAGGGGTGGAGTGGGGGGGTTCTGGGGAGAAGCCGGGGGGAGCACCCCTCCCACCCCGGCACTTTAGAAAGTTGGCGCCTATGCTCACTACTAACTCAGAATGAGTGAAAATGGGGGTCGGGTGGGGGAAAGAGATTGTAAATATCCAATCCATTTTTCAAATCAGAATTTTGCTTAATTGGGTTTGCAACACTTTCTTGTTTGACTTCCATGAACTTGCAAGTGCAAGAGCTTTACAAGTGAAAATACTCATGAAAGCTACATTTTAGTTCAAATATTCCCCACAGGTAAAATTTACTCTCCTGCAGAGGGCCAACACAAGGACTTTGGAGCAGCTGAATCCTCAGAATATGGCTTGATTGGGAGTTCAGTTGTGCATAGCCCTAGTGCTGTCTGTCTGCACAGAAGGGAATTTCTTCCTCAAAGCAAATAATTCACTGTCAAAAAGTCTGAGTAATTCTGAATTAAGAATACATGTGAATTTCTAAATCTTTTCAAACAATCAATGGAAAGTAAAATTCATTGAGGAAATTATTTGTGGCAAATTATTCACCTCTACTTCTAGGGCAAGACAGTCAAGTGTGACTCGCAATTTTGGGTGGCCAACCTGAAACTCCTCAAAGGGGACTGATTTTCAGAAAGTTCTGATCACCTATCCTGTGAAAGTCAGGCACTTTTAAAGGTGTCTCAAACTCACTAGTCATTTTTGAAAATCTTGTCTTTAATATCTACGTGTCACAGTCAAAAAAATTCTGATTTCTTAAGCCTGGTCTACATTAAGGGTGGGGGGAAATCGATCTAAGTTACGCATTACATGGATAATGTAGCTGAAGTCGACGTATTTAGATCTACTTACCATGGTGTCTTCATTGTGGTAAGTTGATGGCTGACGCTCCCTTGTTGACTCTGCCTGTGCCTTTTGCTCCAGTGGAGTACCAGAGTTGACAGGAGAGCGCTCGGTGGTTGATTTATCATGTCTAGACTAGACACGATAAATCGACCCCCCTGGATCGATCACTGTCTGTCGATCCTGTGCATAATGTAGACAAGCCCTTAGAATATGCATTTTCTTTCCTGTAGAAAAGAAGAAAGTTAAGAAAGAAGAGGTTTGGGTAAGTACTGTAAGTCACAAAGTAAAGTCAGTGTTTGAGCCATACCAGTCCTACAGTATGGTCACAGAACCTGTGGAACTTTTGTATGACGCCAATGATGGAGATTGCAAGATAGAATTCTTGGCATAGTTTGTTTCTGCCACTAGACATGTTTTCTACAAACCCACTATTTCAAAAATATTGAATAATGCTATTTAACTGTAGACATATCCTTGAGGTTTTTTCATATATACAGAGGGAAAATTGGAAGCAATCACTAGAAATACTAATGGGAATTTTAGCAAGTGGATCAATGATACCATATTAGATCCAATACATCTGTTAGCCTTTAAGGTGCCACAGGACTCATAGTTGTTTTATATTAGATTCTGGTCCCACAGATCTTACTCAGCCAATGAGAATCTGGTCTAAACAAAGACTGTAGGATTATGACTAATATAACAGTAACACTGAGATTCCAACTCAGACTGGTGCCCTGTTGTGTGTGTTAGCTGCTGTCCATATATAAGTGACAATCCCTGCCCTAAAGAGTTTACAACCTAAAGAGACAAGACAGGCAAAGAGTAGGAAGGGAATCAAAGAGAAGTGATGTGTCCAAGATCACACAGTAGGTCTGTGGTAGAGATGGAAATAGGTGCAGGTCTTGACTCCCAGTCTGGTGACCTGTCTACTAAGCATGAAGCTCCTTATCCACCAACAGTGTGCTGAGTGTTTTATAGAGGAGGGGTGAAATCCAGGCTTGATTAAAGTCAATGGCAAAACTCCCATTGACTTCAGTGGGGCCAAGATTTCACCCAAATCCCTGTCTGAAAGGATTTACAATCAGGACAGACACATAAAATACAGTGAGAGTAACAGGATGCAGTGGGAAGCAGCCCGTGTTTTCAGGAACATCTGTGTCCATGTCCTCCTCACGATGCCATCTCTTAGCCAGGTTCTGCACATACTGCAGTATAATGTGCAAGGTGTTTACAATGCTCACAACAGCAGCGGTGAGCTGAGCAGGCTCCATGCTTGCCATGCTACAGCATCTGCATGGGTAACCCAGGACAAAAAACATATAATGATTGACTGCAATTGCTTTCACGGGGAGGGGTTGGGGAAGACTGATGACATATACCTAAAACCACCTGTGACAATGTTTTTGCCCCATCAGGCATTGGGAGCTTAACCCAGAATTCCAGTGGGCAGCGGAGACTGCAGAAACTGTAGGATAGCTTCCCACAGTGCACTGCTCTGTGAGTAGACGCTAGCCACAGTAGTGAGGACGCACTCCGCCAACCTAATGCACTTAATGGGGACATACACTATCGACTGTATAAAATTGCTTTCTAAAGATGGACTTCTATAAAATCGACCTAATTTTGTAGTGTAGACATACCCTGAGTCTCCTTTCAGTTACACTGCTGCTGGTCAGGAGTAATGCTGTTGAAGTCAATGTATTTACACTGTGTAAAACTGGTTTGAGTGGAGAAACAGGCCTTTTGTTGTTCTCCTTCTGCTTGGTCTTTGGATAATAATCTCCCTTCTGACCCCCACCCCGACTCCACCATTCTTGTGTCTGATATAGGGGGTTGGGAAATGTAGTCTGGCTGGGGAGCCCAGTCTATAGAGGTGAATGGAGGCATGATGCACCTGAACTATAACTCCCATGAGGCACCATGGTGGGATTTCTGAATATAACATTTTCAGGTTTTGGCCAAAAACATTTTGATATTTGGGTGGAGGTTTTTTTGGTTGTTTTTTGTTTTAAGGAAAAGTCAAAATATATTACAGAAACAAAATTTTTCATGAACTGTTTGCTTTAGTTGAAACCCCAATTTTCCCTTCTAAAACAACAGGGCTTGTTAGGTCTGTAATTTGTTTGTGGGGCTTTAGGATAAAGATTTTCAACTGTCTAGCTTGTTACCTTCCTACCTGAGGAAAGGACTATGGGGAAAGGCATTTTGGAAGAATTGTGATTTATAGACGGATTGGATGAGGAGATGGAAATGAGGAGAACCAGGTCAGGGTTTTTATTTAGTGACATTGGAAAAAGAAAACCAATGTGACCTGTTAAATCTGGCCCAATGTGTGATATTAAACACTGAGAAAGCAGGCATTGAAAATAAGGAATCTTGAGCTAGTCAGGCTACATAATGCTGTCATTAGGGCTGGAGGATTCCCGCTCCATGCCCAGACACGTTAACGGACTTTTCCAGTAGCTGTACTGGCTGCAAATGCATCCCAATTCTTCAGGGCAAATTGAACATTAGACACTATTGCTTTTAAACCCTGCACTGTAGTTACAAATGTGCACTCACCAGAGGTGCCTTCTCTGCCTTCAGGGTCGGGGATCCTGCCTTGGGAGGGTATTGGCTCCAGGATGATGAAAAGGTCCTGGCTGCTGGGGAGAAGGGATTCACCGCTTGCCTGCTGCACATTCTCCTCCTCCTTTTCCTCCTCATCCACAAAATCCACCTCCATGTTGCGTGAGACTCTCCCCTTGCAGATGTCCATGGACAATGATGGGGTAGTGGTAAGATCCCCCCTTAGAATGTCATGCAGCTGATCATAGAAGATCTGATCCAGAGTGACCGTTTGCCTCCTTTGTCTTTCGGTAGGCTTGCCTGAGCTCCTTGACTTTCACGTGGTACTGCTATTTGTTCCTGTTGTAGCTCTGTCCATCATGCCCTGTGTGATTTTGGCATATATATTAGCATTCCTTCTTTTTGATCGGAATTCTTCTTGTACAGATTCTTCTCTCCATATAGCAATCAGATCCAGTGTCTCCCGTTGGCTTCGTGCTCCATGCTGGAGCTCGTTTGTGATTCTGGGGGGACTACACGGTCACCTGTGCTGCTGAGCTCACCACGCTGACCAAACAGCAAAAAGTTCCCGGGGCTTTTCCTGTGTACCAGGCTAGTGCATCGAAGTTGAAAGTGCTGTCCAGAGCGGTCACATTGGAACACTCTGGAATAGCTCCCAGAGGCCAATAACATCGATTTGCGTCTGCACTACCACAAATTTGACCCAGCAAGGTCGATTTTAGTGCTACTCCCCTCACCAGGGAGGAGTACAGAAGTCAATTTTAAGAGCCCTTTAGTTCAATGGAATGGGGTTGCTATAAAATCAACCCAATGCAGCTAAATTCGACCTAATCCTGTAGTGTAGACCAGGGCTCAGGCTCAATTCTTTTAGTTCTGATAATTCTGATACAGCAAAATGACATGATTAATTCCAGGATAATAGAGACTTGTGTACTTCTAACATGACATTTGGAGTCACTTAGTAGGTCAGAGCTTTGAACATTTGGTAGCAACTCCATAAGCCACAATGGCTTTTGTTGCCAGTTCTGATTAAACTCACCCTAATGCAATATGTGGGTCATATAAATCTGCTTCAAGCCAGTAGGTAAAAATGTCCAAGTCACTGCTTCTCCTTCTTGTTTAATTATTTCACAGGTTTGATTTCACATTGTCTCTCTCTTCATAGGAAATGACCAAGATAAACACTGTCTTTGATGGAGAAGCCAGAGATCCAGGTAAGGAAAAATTAAAAGTGAATTTAAATGTTTGGCTTGAAATAAACTGGACTGGTTACCTTAACTCTGGTTAGATATTTGCATTTCATTTAAGGCTTGTTGTTTCCAAGGAGAATGGGAATTACAAATGTTGATAAATGCACAGTAATGCACACTGGAAAATATAAACCCAGCTATTCATATAAAATAATGGGGTCGTCTAAATTAGCTGTTACCACTCAAGAAAGATCTTGGAGTCATTGTGGACAGTTCCCTGAAAACATCTGCTCAATGTGCAGTGGTAATCAATAAAGCTAACAATGTTAGGAGCCATTAAGCAAGGGATAGATAATAAGACAGAAAATATCATAATGCTACTGTGTAAAGCTATGACCCGCCCACACTTTGAATACTAAAAAGCAACAAAGAGTCCTGTGGCACCTTATAGACTAACAGACGTATTGGAGCATAAGCTCTTGTGGGTGAATACTCACTTTGTCAGATGCATGTAGTGGAAATTTCCAGAGGCAGGTATAAATATGCAGGAAAGAATCAGTCTAGAACCTCATTATCAGATGTTACCCTTCTGATACTTGACACCTTGAATACTGTATGCAGTTCTGGTTGCCCCATCTCAAAAAAGATATATTAGAAAAGTTACAGAGGAGGGCAATAAAAATGATTAGAGGAGTGGAACAGCTTCCATATGAGGAGAGACTAATAAGACTAGGACTGTTCAGTTTGGAAAAGAGATGAATAAGAGGTCTATAAAATCATGGACGGTGTGGAGAAAGTGAATAAGGAAGTGTTATCATTTCTTCACATAAACACAAGAACAAAGGGTCACCCAATGAAATTAATAGGCAGCAGGTTTAAAACAAACATAAGGAAGAACTTCTTTACACAACACACAGTCAACCTGTGGAACTCATTGCCGGGGGTGTTATAAAGGCCAAAAGTATAACTGGGTTAAAAAATGAATTAGATAAGCTCATATAGGATAGGTCCATCAATGGCTATTACCCAAGATGTTCAGGGATGCAACCCCAGGTGCTGTGACTGTACGACAGGGGGTGGATCACTTGATAAAGTGCCCTGTTCTGTTCACTCCCTCTGAAGCATCTGGCACTGGCACAGTCAGAACACAGGATACTGGGCTAGATGGACCATTGGTCTTATGTTCACAGATTATGAAAAATCACACCAATACCCTAGTGACATTGTAAATGAGCTAAGATATCTAAACATCTTGAAAGCATGTACTCTGAATATACAGAGAAAGAATATGCGTTATGGGGCAACTCCTGTTCCCCCTGCCAAGCAGTGGCACCAGGTGGAAGGGCTGCAGGAGGGGCAAAGCCCTTCCCCAAGATTTTTACATTTGCTTAAAGTTCCATAGGCGGCAGAGTTGGGGGCAGGAGGGGCAAGGCCTGACCACTTTTAAGCAGTAGTCCCATTGTAAATTGGTATAGCTGCTGCTGGAGGGGTCCAGACAGTCACTGTGGACCACTGAAAATTGACCTGCCCACCCCTCTATACAGATGGAGGGGTGGCTGGACCAAATGGTGTTGCTACCTGGTATATGGGGAGTATATTCCTGTAAGCACAGCACAGGGGAGTGCGCTGAGAACTTGACTCCTGGTGGCACCATCTCATGCACTATGTGGATAAGAGAGAGGGGAGGCTCTTAGCCTGAGAGAGACCTGGGGAGCCCTGCTAGGGGATCAGATGAGTGGGGACCAGAACAGAGAGTCTCTGTCAGGAGGGTGAGGGTGGGGAGACCAGAATTTTCTTCCCTAAATCCCCTCGCCCTCCCTGGAAATATCTGAATTGGTGCCACTTCTGCCAAGCAGGAATATGTGGATTTAGCACAGGAAGCTGGGGGAAAGATTCCTTCCTCCCTTGTGTGTGGAGGTGTAGGAGGACTGCTCCACGACTGCGACTGTAGTGCTAGGGCTGCAGGAATCCCTGTGGCAGTTGTACCCCTCCCCCACATTCAGGGGGTGGGCCAGTGGATTACGAGTAGATGTATTGATGCCACCTCCAAAATCTGCACAGGGAAGCACAGCAGGGGTCAATGGATCTCATTCCTGCACAACTGTTGAGAGCCCACCAAAGTAGGCAAAGCAGTGGATCTGAAATGTACCCAGAGAAGTGCACACTAGTGATTAGGCACCTATAAGAGCAACTTCCAAGTGTTCCCCTGCAGAAGAGCATGCGTGTTGTCATGGACTGCTAAACCCTATTATACTATTTAGCCATTAGGTGGCGTCATGTGTAACATACCTTATCTGAGCTTGTAGTAACTATAGCCAGCACTGCATTAAAGGATTTTATGGAGGACACCTCTCGTGTGTCCAGGGCCGGCTCCAATGTTTTTCCCACCCCTAGCGGCAGAAAAAAGAGACGTGATCAGCGGCAGCTCTACCGCTGCCGCTTTCCCCTTCGATGGCAATTCAGTGGCGGGTCCTTCCCTGTGAGAGGGACTGAGGGACCTGCTGCCGAAGAGCCGGACGTGCCGCCCCTTCCCATTGGCCGCCCCAAGCCCCTGCTTGGTGCACTGGTGCCAGAGCCGGCCCTGCGTGTCTCTGTCTGGGGTGGAAGCTCAATAGATAGTCCATACCTGCTACAAGAGCCTGACCTGCTTGTAGCAGCCCAGCAACCTATTGTGCACAAATACATGACATGTCCTTTCCTGACTGCCTTAGCTCTAAAGCAACAAGGTGAGTGAAGTAATATCTTTTACTGGACCAACTTCTTTGGTGAGAGACACAAGCTTTCAAGCTACACAGAGCTCTGCCTCTTCCCAAGTAGCTCAAAAGCTTGTCTCTCTCACGAACAAAAATTGGTCCAATAAAAAATATGACCTCACCCATCTTGTCTTTGTAATATCTTGGGACTGACACAGCTCTGAGAACAATGTCTACAAACATTGGATCTAAAGGTGACGAATACAAAGATGTTTGGGTTCAGGCTCTAGTTACAGAGTTCAGAGGATCTGAAATGCACCACAGTGTGAAGACGTTTGTGCTATGCCATGACTTTAGCATTATGCTGCAGTACAACGTTGCAGGGGCAGCAGAGATGTGTGTGTGCACCCTAGAAGCGCATTCCTGCAGCCTCGAGGAGGTTGGCTGTGTATGGGGACATTAGTATCTCAGAAGAGTTTTGGGAAGTCATCTTTCCATGTGTGCTGGTGAGAATGAGACCTGCCATGCAGACTGGGGTTATTCTCAGAGTGAGTGCTCTTTTGGGATGAATTAGCACATCATGGGAACAGTGCCACAACATCCCACCTGCAAGACTTGGATTCATAAGTGCTCAGTTCAGCAGACTCAAGAGGAGCGGGGTAAGGTGTCCTTCAAACTCCACTGGTGCAATAATTAAACCTTGCATGATACCCCATCTCCATTTTCAGGCTCTCACCTCAGCATCTTTTGTGCTGGTAACTACATCTAGGGCTATTAGACATTCCCTATTTTTTTCTATTCTAAAGTGCTTAATCTGCAAATACCCATATAAATCATGTGAGGAGAGATCCAATTTTTATCTTTAATTGCCCAAATGACACTAATGTGTCAGGATCCATTAAGCCTGATACTAACTATAGCATAGAACCGCCACTTCTCTCGCCAATCCTTACAAGACTTTTTGTCTCACAATACCTGATAAAAATAATGTTTGTTTAATTATAGGCAATTCCCCTAGTTCCCCATGTCCCTTGTCCACTTAACAAGTAAGGAGTAATTTAAACAATAAGGTAATTACACTGGACACAGGAAATTTCTCTACAGATCTCTGGAGAGTAAATGAGCTGAAGTAGTGGATGCCTGTTTCCAGTGTACAAAGGAAGAGTCACTATTAAAGTCTACAAAAGGCTAGAAATACTTTCAAAAAAAGCACTATTGCACAGTGCACTAAAGTACCAGAGATTTGAGACTGCAGGATCTGTACCTATGAGTTCCCCCCAGCACTTTGGGGATACCTGATCTCTGAGCCTGGGGTCAACTTGGACCAACTAACCTGAGTTTAAAGGTGTTAAACTATGTCTACAATAGATGCCATGTGGTGTTTCAAATTGTTTTTTCAAATAGTTAGCTACTTCGAGGTAGCAAACTCATCACACACACAGTCTTTCCTAGTCTAGACAATTGTGTATTTTAGGGCTGGTCTATACTACATCATTATACCAGGATATCTACATCAGTTAGGGGCGGTCGGGATTTTTTTAAACCAATAAACTACTACAAGCCCTAGTGTGGACACAGCTATAACCTTATAAAGGTGCCTTATACTCGTAGAACTTACTCATCTTCGTGAACCAGGATAATCACTTCCACCCCTCTATAACTGAATCCACAGTAGAGGAGTTTTGCTGCTTTACTAGACCTGTATAGTTAAAATAGCAAATCTAGGACTTAGATGAAGAAGTTGGGCTTGCCAAACTGACCAGAGCTGCCAGACCTTTTGATGAGATTTACTCCTTGGTAATTGACACACTGAGGGAAACTTCCTCCCATTGGTCTGCTAAAAGGAGAAATAGTTTAACTGTTTATGTTTTTCCCCCTACCCAGTCACTGGCAAAATGTATGAATACAATTCAAAATCTGGGGCCCGAAGATGGAAAGATACAAAGGAATCAATGGAGCCAGGAATAAAGGATCCACTTGCACAGGTAATTTCAACTGCCCCAGCAAACAGCAGTGAAGGGAAAGAGAACAGGGACTGCAAGCAATCAAGAAGCCGGAACAACTGGCACAGAGCTGGCAGCAGAGAATAACATGGCAGCAAAGCCCTCAGAAGGGAAGGCAGAAACTTCTAGCCAGGATAGCCTGAAAGTACACAAGCCAAAAGATGGAGCTGGGGGCAGGGGATCATCCTCACCAGGCAGGTCACCAGTGCCCTCTCCCAGGGCCGGTGGAAGGAAGTTTTGCGCCCTAGGTGAAACTTCCACCTTGCACCCCCCCCAGCTAACCCCCCACCCCACGGCAGCTAACTCAGCCCCCCACCCGGGGACCCCTCCCACAGCAGCTACCCCCCCACCGTGACAGCTAACCCCTCTCCCCCCGTCCTCCCATGGCAACTAACCCTGCCTGGGGAGACTTCCCCCCTCTCCACCCCCTCCCGGCAGCTAACCCTGCCTGGGAAGACTTCCCCCCCTATCTCCCCCACTTCAGGCAGCTAACCCTGCCTGGGGAGACCTCCTGTGGAAACTAAGCCTGCCTGAGTAGCCCGCCCCAGCTCACCTCGGCTCCGACTCCTCCACTGAGCACGTCAGCGCTGCTCTAATTCTCCTCCCCACCCAGGCTTGCAGTACTGATTGGAGGAGACTTAGAGCTGAGCTGTGTGCTCAGCGGAGGCGGCAGAGCGGAGGTAAGCTGGGGCGGGGAGCTGTTCCCCTGTGTGCCCCCCCCTCGTTATTGCAGGCAACCCTGTCCACGCGCCCCCCCCCCAGCTCACCTCCACCTCCTCGCCTGAGGGGGCTTTTAGGCGCCCCCAACCACTAGGCGCCCTAGGCGGCCGCCTAGTTTGCCTAAATGGTTGCACCGGCCCTGCCCTCTCCCAAAATATACCCTCAGTTACAGCCAAAACCAGCCTTAAAGAATGTGGTGTGAAGCTTTTGGGAGCCATCCCAACTGTGTGGTCTGTGGGAAAACCTTCAATATTAACAGATTCCACAGACAAGAGGGGCTTGTGCTTCTTACTCAACACCTTTCTTACTGTCCGTTTTCCCTCACACTACGATGTAAATTACACTCAAATGTAGAGCCACGTTGTCCCTGCGCCTGTGTGGATGCGTGAACTTGGGGGAAGGAGGGAAGGGTACAATGAGCTTCTCTATTCCCCTGTGTGTCACTCCACATAGGACCAAACCATAAATGCAATCCTCATGCTCCCCACAACACAAAGACTGTTGGTTACTGCAGCTAGAAGCGTGAGCAACCCCAGCGGGAGGTGAGCCCCTGGTCACAGAAAGGATACACGCTACACGTCCATAAATAACGTTGGCATGTTGTAGGTATGGTGTGTGTGTGTGTGTGCTCGTGCTCTCTCTCTCCAGAAAGCATCATGCCTCCATTCTGCATCAACATGGGCCAGAACTGAAAGGCAGAATTGCACCCTTTGGTTGCATTAAAATAATGGGGAGACGGGTTTGTAAATGTGAACAAGAGTTTTCACAGTTAGGATGGAAACAAGTGTGTATCTTGATCTGAACTTTGCTTTGCCATAAGGAATTCCCAAACCCCTTCTCTACTGGAAATGCCCCTCTTGTGACTGTATTTTGGGAGTCATTTAGCATGTCAGAACCGATTAATTCTCCTTTGAACATTTGGTAGCAACACCATAAGCCACAATGGCTTTTGTTGCCAGTTCTGATTAAACTCACCCTAATGCAACATGTGGGTTATATAAATCCGCTTCAATCTATGTAGGTAAAAATGTCCAAATCACCGCTCCTCGTCCTCCTCCTCTAATTATTTTACAGGCTTGATTTCACATTGTGTGTCTCCTCATAGGAAATGACCAAGATAAACACTGTCTTTGATGGAGAAGCCAGAGATCCAGGTAAGGAAAAATTAAAAGTGAATTTAAATGTTTAGCTTGAAATAAGGTAACTAATTCAGTTTAACTCTGGTTAGATATTTGCATTTCATATTTAAGGCTTCTAGTTTCCAAGGAGAATGGGAGTTACATTTCAAGTCAATGTTGATAAATGCATAGTAATGCACATTGGAAAATATACACCCGACTATACATATAAAAGATGGGGTCTTCTAAATTAACTGTTCCACTCAAGAAAGATCTTGATGTCATTGTGGATAGTTCTCTGGAAACATCTGCTCAATGTGCAGTGGTAGTCAATAAAGCTAACAATGTTAGGAGCCATTAATAAGGGATACATAATAAGACAGAAAATATAATGCTACTCCGTAAATATATGGCAAGCCGACACCTTGAAGACTGTATGCAGTTTTGGTCGCCCCGTCTCAAAAAAGATATATTGGAATTGGAAAAGTTACAGAGAAAGGCAATAAAAATGATTAGGGGAATGGAACAGTTTCCATATGAGGAGAGATTAATAAGACTGGAACTTTTCAGTTTGGAAAAGAAATGAATAAGAGGTGATATGATAGAGGTCTATAAAATCATGCAAGCTGTGGAGAAAGTGAATACAGAAATATTATTTCTTCGCAAACACAAGAACAAAGGGTCACTCAATGAAATTAATAGGCAGCAGGTTTAAAACAAACATAAGGAAGAACTTCTTCACACAACACACAGTAAATCTGTGGAACTCATTGCCAGGGGGTGTTATTAAGGCCAAAAGTATAACTGGGTTAAAAAATGAATTAGATAAGTTCATACAGGTAGGTCCATCAATGGCTATTACCCAAGATGTTCAGGGATACAACCTCAGGTGCAGGGTATCCTAAGCCTGCAAGTGCCAGAAGCTGGGACTGGGTGACAGGGGTTGGATCACACAATAAAGTGCCTTGTTCTGTTCACTCCCTCTGTCGCATCTGGCACTGGCACAGTCAGAAGACAGGATACTGGGCTAGATGGACCATTGGTCTTATGTTCACAGGTTATGAAAATCACGCCAATGCCCTAGTAACATTTGTAAATGAGCTAAGATATCTAAATATCTTGAAAGCATGTACTCTGAATATACAGAGAGAGAATATGCATTATGGGGCAACTCCTGTTCCCCCTGCCAAGCAGTGGCACCAGGTGGAAGGGCTGCAGGAGGGGCAAAGCCCTTCCCCAAGATTTTTACATTTGTTCAAAGTTCCACAGGTGGTAGAGCTGGAGGTGGGAGGGATAAGGCCTGACCACTTTTAAGCAGTAGTCCCATTGTAAATTGGTATAGCTGCTGCTGGAGGGGTCCAGACAGTCACTGTGGCTGCATGGTGGCAACACCACTGAAAATTGATCTGCCCACCCCTTTATACAGATGGAGGGGTGGCTGGACCAAATGGTGTTGCTACCTGGTGTATGGGGAGTGTATTCCTGTAAGCACAGCACAGCGAAGTGCACTGAGAACTTGACTCCTGGTGGCACCATCTCATGCACTTTGTGGGTAAGAGAGAGGGGAGGCTCTTAGTCAGAGAAAGACCCGGGGAGCCCTGCTAGGGATCAGACGAGTGGGGACCAGAACAGAGAGTCTCTGTCAGGAGGGTTAGAGTGGGGAGACCAGAATTCCCACCCCCCAAGCCTTTCCCCCTGGAAATATCTGAATTGGTGCCACTTCTGCCAAGCAGGAATACATGGACTTAGCACAGGGAGTGAGGAGGAAAGAATCCCTTCCTCTCCCTCACCCCCCATGTGTGTGGAGAGGTAGCAGGACTGCTCCATGACTGTGATTGTAGTGCTAGGGCTGCAGGAATCCCTGTGGCAGTTGTACCCCTCCTCCACATTCAGGAGGTGGGCTAGTGGATTAGGAGTAGATGTATTGATGCCACCTCCAAAATCTGCACAGGGGAGCACAGCAGGGGTCAATGGGTCTCACTCCTGCACAGCTGCTATGAGCCCACCTTCCTCTCATGCAGCAGAAATGCATTGGTGCCGTTGCATCCAGGGACTACTGACTATATAACGCAGGAGAACCTATGGGTCAGGCTGCTTCTCAGAAACAAGACAAGAAGACTGAAAGAATTGAGGCAAAAGCAAGATGCAACAGGATGAGGCAAAAGCTGTAGCACTGATCTTCTTCCTAAATGAGTGGCCATTGTGAGATCTATACCTTAATGCCCAGAAAGGCTGGAAAAATGTGCACCAATTGGAGAAAGCCCAGAGGAGGCAACAAAAATGTTTAATGGCCTAGAAAACATGACTTATAATGAAAGATTGAAAAAACTGGATTTGTTTAGCCTGGAGAAGAGAGGACTGAGCCTTGACATAATAGTCTTCAAGTATGTAAAAGGCTGCAATAAAGAGGAGTATAATAAATTGTTATCCTTATCCACTGAGGACAGAATAAGCAGCAATGGGCTTAAATTGCAGCAAGGGAGATTTAGGTTAGACATTAGGAAAACCTTCCTGTCAGGGTAGTTAAGCACTGGAACAAATTACCTAGGAAGGTTACGGAAGCTCCAGGGCCTGATTAACTTTTTGTGGGTCTGGCGCCAAACATATTTGTGGGCCCCCCTGGGGAGTAAAGGGGCCAGGGGCAAGAGCATAGCAGGCAGGGTGGATTTGATGTAAATCGTGATTTAAATCACCAGTCAGGGAGACTCAACGTAATCATGGTTTTCTACATAAAAGTGCATTCTTGTTGGTTGTTTGTTATAACCTTAATACATATCCTTCACAACTCAGAGATAGATGTAGTTTTCATTTTTAGAAGGTACCCACTATACATTTTTAAACAATGATTTATTTTGAAAACTTTTCAGATTAGTTTTACAGCTATATCAGAAAATGAATGATTATTTGGTTATTTAATTTACCAAAGGTAATTGAAACAGATATTTATGAAGTCATTGGGAGGTGAACTATCTCCAATTCAACAGGTTAATCATTAATATTTGGAGGATCTTCTTGCCATGCTGTATTAGGAGATCATCACCAAACAGACATTTAAATGTTTTATTTATTTAACGAAAACAACAATATTAAGTATTCTGGATTTTTATCTTCAACAGCAAACAATATTTTAACAAAAAAGCAAACGTACCTCGCTTCTCATATTTATTTCCAGTCTTCTCCTTGTCCAGATCTATTCCGCTCCCAACAATCTTCTATACACTGAACTTTCTGAAACTTTGCACTTTCAGAGAGAGGTAAGGGATTGACTCTGTGTACACTAATTTGCAGAGGGACAATAAAGTTGAGTTCTGTTATTTCTCACCTCTACCTATTTATTTATTTAAAAACATTTTTGCTGTTAACAAGCATGTTACCTCTGGAGACACAAATCCAGTTTAAGAACTGCAAAACTAAGCATCACTGGTGGTATCTTCTAGACTGAGCACTGAGTCCCATTGGGTAGATAGAAAGATTAACCTAAATAATCTATACAGAAGCCTGTAGAACCCCAGAGGATTGGGTCCCTAATCCATGAATTATTGGAACTCATTTACAAAACCTTTCTTAAACATTACGTGAATATATTGTCATACTATAGAATAATTAGAATTTATAATCCCTATTTCATGATAAGCTATAATGTATCTTAATTAAAACTATCTTTAGATGGATTTTTTTGATAAAATGCTTTTTGAGGAAAAAACCTGATTTAAATTTTAAAAAAATCAATCAGATTTTGATTTTTTTTTTTTAAATTGATTTTTATCCACTCTGACAGCGGGGCAGGGTATAGGGGGGAAAGATTGGTCCCCAGCTGGTGCGAGGCAGGAGCCAGGGGCAAGATGAGCACAGTGGGGCATGGGGGGAGGATTAGTCCTTGCTAACTAGAGCAAGGCAGGGACCAGGGGCAAAAGCACAGCAGGGCAGGAGCTAGAGTTGGTCCCTGGAGCAAGGGAGGGGCTGGAGGTAAACTGCAAGTGCAGCAGGGCTGGGGAGGGGGTAAACAGGATCCCCTCCCTGCCCCTGCCCACATAGAGCAGGTACCTACCTTCTCTCTGGTTCTAGCCCATTCTTTAATCTCTCTCTGCACGGAGCTGCCTCTCCTCCAGTGTGATGAAGTTGGAATGTTCTCAATGTTTTCTCTGAATACTGTGTGGGTGCCTAAGTTTCCCCTATGCA
Organism: Chelonoidis abingdonii; assembly: GCF_003597395.2. NCBI lineage: Eukaryota > Metazoa > Chordata > Testudines > Testudinidae > Chelonoidis > Chelonoidis abingdonii. The sequence continues at coordinate 29,035,196 of NC_133769.1, forward strand.
TTTCTTAAGTATCTAAGTGGTGGGTGATTGTTGCAGAGCCCTACGCAGGTGTGATGCTGTCTGCACAGAGAATGGCTGACAAGGGTGCAGGGCTTGGCCAGGAGTTAGGGTGAAGGAGGGGGCTCAGGGTTGGGACGTAGAGCGTTTACCTGGGGCAGCTCCTGTTTGGTGCAAGGGTGCATATGGGAATGGGTGTGTGGGGGTGCAGGAGTCAGGGCTGGGTGTGTGGGGGTGCTCCCAGCCCCCTTCCCTGAGTGGCTTAAGGCAGGGTGTTGGAGGGGGTTATCATAAGCATCTTTCCCAAATCTGGACCTTAGCGTCCAGAAATCTGGGTGCCTGCATGAACCTCTAAGCTTAATTACCAGCTCAGATTTGATCTCGCTGCCACCATCCAAAAATTCCAGGGTTTTGGCTCCCTCTGGTCTCCCAAACCCTTCCCTGGGGAACCCCAAGACTCAGGAGCCCTGAGTCTTACCGCAAAGGGAAATAACCTACTTCCCTTCCCCCTCTCTCTTCCACCCAGACTTTCCTCTCTGGGCTAACCTGAGAGTTACTGATGCAATCTCTTTACATCACAATACCAAGAAGCATG
>NC_133769.1:29036163-29042651 GCF_003597395.2 Chelonoidis abingdonii
GTCAGGTGTTTGGTTCCCTTTGTTAACCCTTTACAGGTAAAAGAAACATTAACCTTTAGCTATATATTTATGACAGGGGCCCCAGGGGTTCTGATTGGTCCTCTGGTCAGGTGTTTGGTTCCCTTTGTTAACCCTTTACAGGTGAAAGAAACATTAACCTTTAGCTATCTATTTATGACAGGGGTATGCCTTGATTCCAACCCCTTCCCCAAGGCCCCGTCCCTGCCTCTTCTCTGCCTCCTCCCCAGAGCAGCAAGCGCACTACAGCCCTGCTCCTCCCCTTCCCTCGCACCAGCAAACAGCTGTTTGACAGTGGGGGAAGTGCGGGGAGGGGCAGGAATGTGGGCACGCTCTGGGGAAGAGGCGGAATCTGCCTTGCAGCATGAGCTGGCAGGACCAAGCTTCTGACCACTGCTCCTGCATGAGGTGGGGGGAGGAGAAAAGCGGGCCAGGCCAGGGCCCCTTTGGAGCTTTGGCCCCGCGCCATGGTAAACCCGGTACTGGAATCTCCACCTGTGACATATCAGGGTACAATTCAGGCTAATGAGCAGCTGCGTCACCCCTGCCCTGCAATCTTGGGTGCCTTACACTGCCTTGCTGAAGTAGCTCCCACCTGGGCCACTCACAAACAGCCTTCCAGCATGCAAGCCACACCCAGAGTGTCTACATGTACTTGCAGCCTGCCAGACACACTAGGGTTACACTCTGGCTTTCCCCAGCTTTGGTTATACTGTGCGGTACCCCCAATATACTCCCAGTCTTAGGTTTCCCCCAGAAATGTATGCTCTATATTGCCCATCCCTCTCCTGGACAATGAAAGTTATATTAAGTTTGCTATTTCTTTAAAAGGAATTTAGGCACACCCCAAATGGAGTTTCCCAGACACTTCAGTTTAAAACACACTGAATTAGATAAAATAATAATAGAAGTTTATTAACTGCAAAAGATTTTGAGTACAAGTAACAAGGCAAAAAAGTAAAAAATAATAATGATAAAATGCTACTGATGCCTAACTTAAACAATGTTAAATTCCAAGTAAAAAGTTCTTACCACATGCTTTCAGCAGTCTTGCTGACCAAACTTCTTAGGTCAGGTTCCCTTTTCCCAGTGCTCAATGAATGCTTCTTTTGTCACTTCAGGTACCATGTAAGCGATGGACAGGAACAGAGAGGGGTGCCTTAGGGTGTTTGTCCTTCCTTTTTATAGTTTCAGTCCTCTTCTTGAAAAACATTTCCAGATGGGCATCAGGTTTAGGAAGTTGAATAAGCTATACTAGTATTAAACACTTTTGTAAGGTTATTGCTGTGTCCACACCAGGGCTTGTAGTAGTTTATTGGTTTAAAAAAAAAAAAAAAAAACACCAAACCCCACACCCTTAACTGATGTACATATCCTGGTATAATGATGTAGTGTAGACCAGCCCTAAAACACACTATTGTCTAGACTAGGAAAGACTGTGTGTGATAGTTAGCTACTTCAAGACAGCAAACCTATTTGAAAAAACAATTTGAAATGCCACATGGCATCTATTGTAGATGTCGTTTAACACCTTTAAACTTAGGTTAGAGGGTCCAAGTTGACCCCAGGCTCAGAGATCAGGTATTCCCAAAATCTGGCCTATTCATTGAATTATAATTTGCCTAGAATGCTTTTTCCCTGACAGATTCTCTGTACTCTAGTGAAAGAGAATGGAACAATGTGATCTCTCTGTTTACATGCTGGGGGGAACTCATAGTTACAGATCCTGCAGTCTCAAATCTCTGGTACTTTAGTGCACTGTGCAATAGTGCTTTGTTAGAAAGTACTTCTAGCCCTCTGTAGACTTTAATAATGACTCTTCCCTTGTACACTGGAAACAGGCATCCACTACTTCAGCTCATTTACTCTCCACAGATCTGTAGAGAAATTTCCTGGTGTCCAGTGTAATTACATTATACTCTAAATTACTCCTTACTTGTTAAGTGGACAAGGGACCAGGGAAAAAGCGGCATTGCCTATAATTACACCTCCGCACCTCTATAACTGAATCCACAGTAGAGGAGTTTTGCTGCTTTACTAGACCTGTATAGTTAAAATAGCAAATCTAGGACTTAGATGAAGAAGTTGGGCTTGCCAAACTGACCAGAGCTGCCAGACCTTTTGATGAGATTTACTCCTTGGTAATTGACACACTGAGGGAAACTTCCTCCCATTGGTCTGCTAAAAGGAGAAATAGTTTAACTGTTTATGTTTTTCCCCCTACCCAGTCACTGGCAAAATGTATGAATACAATTCAAAATCTGGGGCCCGAAGATGGAAAGATACAAAGGAATCAATGGAGCCAGGAATAAAGGATCCACTTGCACAGGTAATTTCAACTGCCTCAGCAAACAGCAGTGAAGGGAAAGACAGAACAGGGACTGCAAGCAAGCAAGAAGCTGGAACAACTGGCAGAGAGCTGGCAGCAGAGAATAACATGGCAGCAAAGCCCTCAGAAGGAAAGGCAGAAACTTCTAGCCAGGATAGCCTGAAAATACACAAGCCAAAAGATGGAGTTGGGGGCAGGGGATCATCCTCACCAGACAGATCACCAGTGCCCTCTCCCAAAATATACCCTCAGTTACAGCCAAAACCAGCCTCAAAGAATGGTGTGAAGATTTTGGGAGCCATCCCAAAACCTTCTCTCCGTCACTAGAACGTTAACAGATTCCACAGACAAGAGGGGCTTGTGCTTCTTACTCAACACCTTTCTTAGTGTGTGGGATGTGGTAAATGGACAGTACGATGTAAATTACACCCAAATGTAGAGCCACGTTGTCCCTGCGCCTGTGTGGATGTGTGAACTTGGGGGAAAGAGGGAAGGGTACAATGAGCTTCTCCATTCCCGTGTGTGTCACTCCACATAGGACCAAACCATAAATGCAATCCTCATGCTCCCCACAACACAAAAACTGTTGGCTAATGCAGCTAGAAGCATGAGCCACCCCAGCAGAGTGGGCGGGAGGTGAGGCCATGGCCATCTTAGGACATGTAGCCACTGGCACACTCTGAGTGTGTGCGTGTACGTGAGTGTGTGACCCACACACCTCCTGGGTGTGATAATCTGTCCCATCTAGGTGGTACCATGACCACTTAGAGAGACAGAGATTAATGAGACTATTCTCCAGCCTTAGCTAAGGGGCATATGGCTTTTAGCTCATGCATTTAGCGCAAGAGGTCCCCTGTTCAATCCCGTCCACCAACAACAGTGGTCTGTTGGTGTTACATGCATGCGTGAGAGAGAGCTTCAGAAAGTTTTGTGTCACTATTCTGCCTCACCATGTGCCAGTACCTGAAAGGCAGAATTGCACCCAGAATTGCATTAAAATGATGGGGGGTAGGGGATGTAAATGTGAACAAGGGTTGTCACACGTTTTTATGAATTGAAGTGGAAACAAGTTTGTGTCTGAACTTCCCTCTGTCATGGTGGAGGAGTCCCAAACACAACAGATGTGAGCTCATCTAAAAATGCCAGAAAGGCACAAAATGAAGCTGACTTTAAAAAAAAAAGAAAAAGGAAACTGAACAAGTTTGTTTCATTGTCCAAACTGAGTGAATGGCTAAAAGAAAATCATCATCATAAAGAAAGAAATGCAAGTTAGAATTTACACATTCAGTTTAAATAGTCTAGTATTTTGTTGGTAAAAGCTAAGTGCTTTTCACGCAGGATTTTTATCTGTACCCCATCCTTTGTGACTTAGAAATGAATATGTTTTGAAAATATTTTTGAATGGAAAAATCTCTAGCTTCTTTTGTTGTATTAGGTCCTCCTGTTACAGTTCATAGTTTATTTTGCTTTTGTAACTTTATTACTGTTCAATTTCATCATGTTCTGTGCTTTTTGTATTTTGCAAAATCAAGCTGAATATACCCAGAAGAAAAATGATTTCGTAATGTATGTTACAAAACTGGTCCAGTGTGATAATGTATGATGTTTATGCTGTGCACAATACTGAAACAGGAAAAAAAAAAGTGTTACATCATTGCAAGAAATTGCTAGTTTGCAAACAAAAATATTTATGAATAATGAATTAATTTTCAGAAATCCTCTGCCTTTTTTTTTTTTTTTTTTTTTAATACAACGGGAACAATCTGATCAGCTCAATGGCAGCAGAAAATGTTTGGGCTCAAGTTAGGTGAGGATCTTAAATTCTAATTTTATTTTATCTTAACTTTTCCCATGTGTTAGTCTGTACCATGGTATGGGGGATTACCCTTATTTCAGATCCCAATCTAGTAACAGTCTGAGTTTCCCAGAGTGACTGGGAAAGCACACAAGACTTGATTCAATTCCCTTGCTGTGGCAGAGCTATGACAACTTCATTGGTTGGGTTCCTACTAACTGTAAGGCTGTCCCTTGTGGTGTTGCATTAGCACACTGCTTCTGAGGGCCTGGGAGGGATTTGGCTCATGAACTATTTTATTAGGAAACACCAACTGCAACTGGAAAAGAAGAAAGCAGGGAAAAGCTTTTCAGTCATGACAACATTTCACTTAGCAATTAGAAACCCAATTTATCTTTAATACCACAGTGCTAGAGATACGAAAGAGTGATTCACTGTCTTTGCACAGTCTGGGCATGTTACCACTTACTGTGTCTGTGCTGGTTGTTATAGTGTTGCTTGACCTTTGAGCACCAACATTACTAGTCACCTATTCAGAGCTCCAGTCCACTATTGTTTGTAGTGGTTTCATATAAACAAAACACATCCCATTTCTGCATGAGCAGCTTTCCAGTGGAATAAGAAGCATTGCAGTAACTGGTACTGGCATTGTAACTCTTATCTTTTCATCAGCATGGTTCAGAGATACTCCCAGGTACACCTGTCACTGATAAAGAAACTCTAAAATCTTCATCACTCACAGAAATGAATTGCATTATACTTATTATAAGAAGACAGCCTGCACTTCTCAGTTTGCCCTTATTGGCATTCCTATGGTACTCATCACTATAGTTTCTGAATGTCCCACACATCACCTTTGGAAGATAGGGAATCATTATCCCCCTTTTACAGATGGAGAAACTGAGGCACAAATAGCTCCTAACATCACTCAGAAAGCCTGTGGCAAAGCTGGGGGTAAAAATCAGCTCTCCTGGTGCCTAGTCCTGTGCCTGAACCACATGACTCCACCATTCTAGGGAGAAAATTGTCAAAAATTATGCTTGCAACAGCAACACAGATGACACCAAGCTCTGTCTTGCTTACCTCCCCCACTAATAGAACCATCACGCAAATAGCTCATTGCTGCTTTTCATGCAGTTGCTGATCTAGGCAGACTGAAACTCGGCTTGAGCGAGACAGAATTGTGTTGGTGGGAAGCCATAAATGTTTTGAAGGTTTAGTCGCCGAAGCAGCAGCTCCCCTACAAGCTATGGCTCCCGGGACTCCTCCTACCATCTGAGGTTGGCTTGAGGTTTGGCCCCATATTGCTGGGCCGTGACTTGGGCACAGAAGAAGACATACTTTTGTGAGTCCCATGCAGCTCACTGTACGTGGGAACGAGTGAACTGACCGTAACGCTCCAACTGCTTTAGAACACAACATCCTTAGCCACCATGGTTGCTGAACATACTTCATCCCAGTACTCTGCTCCCTACACTGGCTCCACATAGAGAACTCCATATACACTTCAACTTGGTCCTCATCTTTAAGGACTTCCATGACCATGGACCAAGCCACATAAAAATGCCTCTTGCTCAGGAACCCCAAGTTCTTTCAGGAGCTAAGTTTCACTGGGATTAGGAAAGTGTTAACCTCATGCTAAGGGGACAGAGCTTTTTCCAGCAGCTAGCCCAGTGCTATGGAACTCCCTCCCTGTTAGGAGGAGTTGAGAATGACCATGGGTCTTCTCACTTCCAGGAAAAAAATGGAAAATCCAATTCTTTAGCCTATCTTTGCCACAGCAAAAGTTCTAAGGCTAAGGCAGTAGGATGAAGACAAGAGGTATACACCTTAAAAATATATGATACACTATGTAATAAAGCTTCTAGCCACATTTTGGGGAGGAGGAAGACATCTAGTTTACACATTGGACTGATCCTTGTATTTGTTCTATTTGGGAGGCATTCAGATACTACAGAGCCAATGACTGGAAGCTAAAGCTAGACAAACAAACGAGGATTAAAGTGCAATTTTTTAACAATGACTTTAATTAATAATTGGAGCAATTTACTTCAGGATGTGACAGATTTTTTATCACTCAAAGTCTTTAAATCAAGAGTGTCTGTCTCTTTCTAGAAGATATACTCGAGCTCAACCACAAGTTATGGGCTTGCTGTGGGAATTACTGGGTGAAATTCTATGGTCTGTGTATCATAGCTTCCACTCAGATTTGAACCTTAGCGTTCATAAACTGAGAAGCTAGCATGAACCCTCTAAGCTTAATTACCAGCTTAGATCTGATAGCCTGCCACCAACCAGGAATTCCAGTGCCTGGTACACTTGGGTCCCCCAAAACTTCCCTGTGGG
>NC_133769.1:29045934-29071375 GCF_003597395.2 Chelonoidis abingdonii
CAGCTTTGAAAAATCCGGTTTCCTGATTGGTCCTCTGGTCAGGTGTTTGGTTCCCTTTGTTAACCCTTTACAGGTGAAAGAAACATTAACACTTAGCTATCTGTTTATGACACTGTGCTATGCAGGATGTCAACTTAGATTATCATAATTGTGGCTTTTGGCCTTACACATTTATTAATATACACGGTGATGGATATGGTATAAGAGAGTGGAGGGAAGATTCTGCCACAATTTATTTCTGACAGATACCATTGATTGCAGCTACAAGACATTATAGTGAGAAGAAGTGGGATCTAATGGCTAGAATAGTGGGAAATAGGAGTCAGAGCTCCTGACCAGTGATTTGCTGTGATCATGCACAAGCTCTGATCCAAGTCAATGGGAGTCTTGCTATTTATTACAATATTTTTGCACTCAGCTTCAAGTCATAGTGCCTCTGTTTCCTGATCTCCAAGATAAGTATGGTGATATCTTACAGGAATATTGTGTGCTTGAATTCATGTCGCTGAAGTGCTTTGAGAACTTTGGATTAAACTTGTTGCAAAAGTTGTTCTAACAAGAACACAAATCAGTTCTCCTGATGAGGATTTACAGTTTGCTTGTGGTCAGATTCGCAGAGTTTTTGGTCTTTTCTCTTGAGGAAAAAAGTTTTATAACCCATAAATACTTTGCTTTCATGGTTAATGCAAATACTATAATACAAACGTGATAAATCTCAGCTTGCTGCTGGCCAAATAACTATAGTTATCAAGGAATGCAAAAATGCCTTTACTGTATTTGTCCATGGTCTGTTTGAAATGTGTCTGGCCATAGTAGTCTACTGAGAAGTGACCTTTTGGACCTCATAGCTAGTGTTATTTATTTGCTGATTTTGAAAAAAAGATGATCATATTAACTACCTTGCCCACTTGCCAGGTACTCCCAGCTGGAGTACTGTGTCCAATCCTGGGTGCCACAGTTGAGGAAGGATGTGGACAAATTGGAGACAGTCCAGAGGGGAAGCAACACAAATGCTAAAAGGTCTAGAAAAGTTCACCTATGAGGAAAGGTTTAAAAAAAACTGGGCATGTTTAGTCATGAAAAAAGAAGATGGAGGGGAAACCTGATAACAGTCTTTCGGTATCTTAAGGGCTGTTATAAAAAGGACAATGATCAATTGTTCTCCATATCCACTGAATATAGGACAAGAAGTAATGGGCTTAATTGCAGCTAGGGAGATTTAGGTTGGATATTAGGAAAAACTTTCTAACTATAAGGGGGGATATGTTAGAGGTATGATCATGAATGGTGTGGAGAAAGTGAATAAGGAAACGTTATTTACTTGTTCCCATAATATAATAATTAGGGGCAACCAAATGAAATTAATAGGCAGCAGGTTTAAAACAAATAAAAGGAAGTTCTTCTTCACACAGCGCACAGTCAACTTGTGGAACTCCTTGCCTGTGGAGGTTGTGAAGGCTAGGACTATAACAGGATTTAAAAGAGAACTAGAGAAATTCATGGAGGTTAAGTCCATTAATGGCTATTAGCCAGGATGGGTAAGGAATGGTGTCCCTAGCCTCTGTCAGAGGGTGGAGATAGATGGCAGGAGAGAGATCACTTGATCATTACCTGTTAGGTTCACTCCCTCTGGGGCACCTGGCATTGGTCACTGTCGGTAGACAGGATACTAGGCTGGATGGCCCTTTGGTCTGACCTAGTATGGCAATTCTTATAAGGCTAGTTAAGCTCTGGAATAGGCTTCCAAGCGTCCAACCCAGTCATTGGAAGCTTTTAAAAACAAGTTGGAAAAAACACCTGTTAGGGATGGTCTAGGTTTATTTGGCCCTGCAAAAGTACAGGGGAGTGATCTTGGTGACTTCTTGAGGTCCCTTCAGCCCTACATGTCTAGGATTCTATGATTTATTCAGCAACAGTCATTTTGTTTCTATGTCTGCAATTTTAAATGTCCTCTTAAGAACAAATATGTAGCACTCGTTGCCAAAAAGAAGATTAATTAGCATTTATGATGTGCAATACATTCTTATGAGTGGCAGAATACAGAGTCAGTGCTGCCTTGGGGTTAGAGCACAGGCCTGGCTATCAGGGTTATTGATGTTACTGTAGGATTGTTGGGAAAGTCATTTTAACCTCATTGTAACTCAGCTTGACTTTCCATAAAATGGTCAGGGGGCCTACTTCATAGAAGGAAGGCCACATCTGAAAAGTACAGTGGCCTGGCTCCACAAAGAGATGTACACATGGCAATGCTCAGCATCTAGAAAGTCACAGGAACACCACCCCCAAAGCCTGAGTTAAGTGCCTAGGTTCCCTATTTAGGAGAGATAGGTATCTATGAATGTGATCCACAAAAGCCAGCATGCTATGTGGGGAGCTGCCTAAACTAACCTATGGGAGATGCCAACCAAAGGGGTATGTCATAAGCTCTGTCCTCTCTGAGATTGGAGCCAAAGTCGAGGCTTCAGGGAGGTGCATGTCTCTACTTAGTGATCCAAGCCAGGATGACCCCTCCTGGAGTGAGCCACCTAAGTCATTTCTTGTGAGTAGGAGCAAGGTGCCTGCCTCACTCTACAATAAATGGCTGGAGGAGGAACCCATCTTATAAACTTTTAGCCCAGCAGACAGATGACTTAGCTGGTATATGGGAGACCCAGGTTCAAGAACAGGGATCTCCCACCTCTCAGAGGGTTGCTCTCACCCCTGAGCTATGAAATAGTCTGATGTGCAGTTCCCTCACCCATCTGGGATGCTCCAGCCAATGGCCACTACTCATATGCTCCTTCCACTGTTAACTGACCCAGTGAACCGGTGTTTAAAATCAGACCTGAATCCCAAATTAAGTTACTGGAATCAAGAGAGACTGATCTGTGGCAACATATTCTTGTCAAGGCCATACTCCACTTGAAGAGTTTTGTTTATTTCCCCAATACCTTTCAGTGGACGACTATACCTGGAGATAATTAGATGGTTGCTAAGGCAATATTTACACTAGGAACATCTTACTGGTGTACTAGACTGGCACAGTGCTTCTACTGTGGATGTGCTTTGTACCAGCAGAGCGAAACCACCCCCATTAGAGAAACAGGTTGTACTGGTAAATGCGCAGTTTCTACACTAAGGGCATTTCAAAGAACAAACTTCTTCACATCCCCGATCAACAGCTATGCCAGCAGATGGCTGTAGTGTAGACACAGCATGAGTTTTAATGCAATGGCATAGCATTGTATTTAATGAGGAACATTGCAAGTCTCTCCCCTGCTCCCAAAAAAGCTACCCCCAAGCAAAAACCACAGAGGTCCACAGAGCTGCCTCTCTCACAGTGGTGAAGCATCAGTCATTCTTCAAGCAGCGACACTTCCTCTTCCGTGTGGCTTAGCCATGGCTCTTTTCAGGTAGGGTTTCTGGAGGTTTTTCTGACCAAACTAAAAATCTTTTTTGTTCCTGTGCAGCTGTTTCCTTTGTTGGATGTTTCTTTCGGATAAGCACAACCATGGTCAGATCTGATGATGACACTAGAACTACAGGGAAAGCAAACATGCGCACAAGTCATTTAAGACCAAAGCTTAGGTTTTGGTTTCGAGAAGGGTACTACTAAAGCTGCTCTGAATAAAAACATGCATATGCTTGTGTGTGTGTGTGTGTGTGTGTGTTTTTTAAGAGAGTACATTTCAGTTCACACAGTTTCCTCACCTCCCAGAGCTTAACAATCCCTGGTGGTAGGAGTAACATATCTGCAGCACTGTGCTAGCCCATGGGAACGGGCCACGGGGATATGACATTGAATATAGACCGACTCAGCTAGGTTTGTTGTCCTAGAAGAGTCAAGTGGAAAATTAAACATACTGCATAAATGGAAGAGATCTTAAATACTCTAGTTTAGGCCAAGATTTTCAAAGCCAGAGGAGGGATTTGGGAAATTAATGGGAAACGGCCATCTATATCCCCTTCGTGTCTTTGACAGTCTCAAAACTTAGTCCAAGGGCCAGATTCCACCAGTGGAACTTTGGCAGAAGGCACCCAGTGGAGGAAAGGCCACTTGGGGAGGTGTCACAGTACCAGTCCCACAGCATTTCCTTCCAGAGTGGACTCCTGGTTCCTAGTGGAGCTGTCCATGGATGCACTGATGTGCAAACTACGAACCACTCATATGTACCCGGCATAGAGGTGTTGGCGGGGGAGGGAGATTTAAGCCTCAGGACCGCCTGGGGGAAGGAACAAGTGAGGCAATTTGACCCCAGCCCCAGGCCCTGCAGAGGCCCCGCAAGCCCTGGCCCTGTAGCAGTCCAGTTCTTCGGCCAGCATTTTGGCAGCGGGGGGCCCTTCAGTGCTGCTGAAGATGCGGAGCAAGTGAAGGGCCCCCCTGCCACCGAAATGCCACTGAAGACCCGGACCACCACGGGGTGAGTATGTGCACGGCAGCTCCCCCGCTTTGCCCCAGGCCCCCTGAATCCTCTGGGCGGCCCCGTCAAGCCTTAAGTTACCGGTAACACAGGGAAGTGTAATTCACCTCTGTGCAGAGCTCTAGCCCAATGTCCATGCACAATTCAAGTACCATTTCACATCCCAAAATATGGAGCCTGAGCCTTGGCTGGCCCTCTCCACATGGGTGAGTTTCATCTACAAGAAATTACTTTTCCCGAAACCAGATTTTTATTTCCTCTCACCTCTTGATCATATCCCTTTAGGTGTCCCCACCTTTTCCCACCCATGACTCAAACCACCTTCCTCCCCCGACCCCATGACACTATATCCTGTAATCCTTTGCACTTTTTCAGTCAAATGCATACACACAATCCTCCCTCAATTCCTTAAACTTTTGAAGGAAGTATTTCCCCAAAACCTTTGGGGTAGCAGGCCTTTTTGACGGTTTGGCCTGACTCTAAGATGCGCTGAGCTCCTCTGTGGCTTCCTTTGTGGTCTGTGGGAGTTTCAGTTGCCCAGGTCCTTTCAGGATCAGGCTCTTCATCCATGTCCCACAGACCGACTTCCATCCCTACATTTTAAAGTCCAAGTTCTTGTTCCAAGCAGGAGATGGACAGTAGGGCTGCCTGGAGGATTCAGGGGCCTGGGGAAGGGCTGGGTCTTCGGCAGCAATTCAGCAGCAGATCCCTCTCGGACTGAAGGACCCACTGCCAAATAGCCGCCGAAGAATGAAGTGGCGGCAGTAGAGCAGCCTAAGTGCCATCAATCATGGCTTTTTTTTTCCTCCATCGCTTGCGGAGAAGGCTTTGGCTACACAGAAGGACCTGCCGCTGAAGGCCCCCGGGGCAGGCGTTAGAAAGTGCAGGGCCCAATTCGAATAGTTTTGACAGGGCCCTGGTAGGGACGACTAAAAAAAAACAAAAAACTCCACACATGTAAAAAAAAACACGTGGGGCTTGTACTCAGTGGGCGGTGCTCTGAGTCTTTGGCGGCACTTCGGCAGCGGATCATTCACTTGCTCCAGGTCTTTGGCGGCACTGAAGGACCTGCCGCTGAAGTGCAGCCAAACACCCGGAGCGCTGCCAGGTGAGTAAAAATTAAAAAGTCGCCTCTAGCCAGGGAAGGGATTCTCACTGGGTGTGGGGCCCTCTTAGGCACGGGGCCCAATTCGGGGGAATTGATGGAATAGGCCTAACGCCAGCCCTGCCCGAGTGAATGAAGGGCCCGCCACCGAAGTGCTGCCGAAAACCCGGAGCGGCTCGTGGGGCCCCATGCGGGGCCGAGGGCAAATTGCCCCACTTGTCCCCTGCCGCCCTCGGGCAGCCCTGATGGACAGTTCTGAGTGAATTGTAAAGAAAAATATTTTGATATTTAGAAAGCAGAGAGGCTTTAAATGCCACAGCAGCATCACCTGGTGAACTGTGATCTCAGAATGTATTGTCTTTGTGGTTACAAATGTGCCAGATGAGATCCGGGAAGGAAGTGATGTGCCTCACTCTGTACTTCAGTGTAAAAGCACATTTATCCTGCTGCATTTAAGCAGGCACCAAATGCTTCATGATAGAACTACCCAACAATCTCAGGGAAAGCAGGTTAATGTTACCAACATATTCATCTCACCCTGCGTGCATTGCCGCACTCATTCCCTTCTAGGGAACATACTGCTCTTTGAAGCAGAAGGGGAGGAAATAGAATGATCTTTACTAATTTCAAGGGAAGTAACCCTGTGGTTTGAGTCATAGCATTTCTCAGGAATTAACAATTCGTAGCCCAAGGGTGCCTGTGGGACTGCCAGAGATATGAGAAATGCTGATGGAAAAGTGACTGGCAAGTGCCCACAAATACTGAGTTGATTTAAGTTTTATGGAACACTGGTGACCCCCAGTGGTACACCAGGTTAATGATGGAAGAAACTGATTAGTCATTTTTCTACAGGCGAGTCTTATCTTACACAGGGGTTCCGTTCCGCGGTTAGCATGTAAAGTGAAAACTGCATATACTCAAAATTATATCCCCAAGCTCTTTAAATCCGACCTGCAGCTCCGGTGGCCGGGCCAGGGCAGCATTTAAAGGGCTCCTCCAGGCTCCCCACTGTGGGGAGCCCGGAGGAGCCCTTTAGATGCCGCCCCGGCCCAGCCGCTGGAGCTGCGGGCGGGATTTAAAGGGTTCCGCTGGGTTTCCTGATGTGATGGGGAGCCTGGAGGAGCCCTTTAAATCCCGTCCGCAGCTTTGGGAGCCGGGCTGGGGCTGGCATTTAAAGGGCCCGGAGCACCATGGCGGCTGGAGTCTCGAGCCCTTTAGTTCGCCCCAGGAACTACCAGCCACCTCTGCAACTGGGAGCCCCCTGGGTGATTTAAAGGCCCTGGGACTCCCAGCCACAGCTGGTGCCCCAGGACCTTTAAATCTTGAGGCCATGCCCCCCTGGACTCCACCCTTCCATCGCAAAGCTGAAGTCACGCATGTTAAATGCGCGTTAGTTGCGACAGACCTGTATTTAAAAAAGGAGAATGTGTAGATGTAAAATTAGATATGGAAGGCATGCCACGTGTAACACATTCCCCTGAGACATGTGTAACACATTCCCTCCATTGGCCTGAGGGGAAGCGGCTGCTTCCGCTGAATCCCGCCAGCTATGCTACTCTGTGTGTGTGTGTGTGTGTGTGTGTGTGTTGGGGAAATGTGTGAAAGATTGTGTGTGTGGGGTGTATGTGTGTGTGAGAGAGAGAGAGAGAGAGTGAGTGAGTGTGTGTTGGCATGCTCTCTCTAAATTCAGACAGCAGCCTGAGCCATGGTTGATGGACTCTCCTAAAAGTTGGGGGAAGCCATGAGGTCCCAAACCCTGTGTGGCCCAACCCCCTCCTCTTGCCCCCGAGGTCCCTCTTTCCCAGGCCAGGCTCCAGTTTCTGGCCTGGCTGCGGGGTAAGAGGAGGGACGGGGGCCAGGCTATCCACTTTCAAAAGTAGAAAGGCCATGGCCTCTTGGACCCCTCTGTTCTGGCACCCCTGGCCTGAGCAACCAATCCTGAGGCGGGGGAGGGGAACACCCCCCTACCCCCACACCCAGCTCTGCACAGCACAGTAGTCTCTCCCCCAACCCCCACCAGCCTTCTCCGCCCCAGCAGGCTGCTCTGCCTGCTTCCATGTTCCTAGTGCCGGGAGAGCAAGATTCTGCATTAATGGTTCTGTGAGTCCCTTCAATTTCTCCCACAGACTCCTCAGCTGCTGGGAGTGGCATCCTCAGCAGCTCTGTGCTCTCTATGCTAAGGAATGTCAAAGCTTCCCGGAGCTTTGAAAGGGGAGGGGCACATGCCAGAGTAGCTAGGTGCAGAGCAGCCGCATTCTAAACGGTGAGCAGAGTGGTCATGGTTGGCATTGTGGGATACTGGGGGAGGCCAGTTATAGTGACATAACAAACGGCAGCATCTACACTGATGCTTAGTTGCTTTAATTTTGCTGCAAAAAGCTGTATGCCTCCGTCGAGGTGGTTTTGTTTTGTTGGCAAAACAGCAGAGTTTTTCCACTAAAAGTACCTTTGTAGTGAGTACATCTCCAGTTTTCAAAACCATGTAGCATAGACAAGGCCTTAGGTAATGTCTATGTGACGGGATGGATCACAGAGACCCCCCTTGGGAATTGCCAGCTGATGTGCTGAGAATACCTCTGAGCCCATTTTCCTTGGCAGGTTGGAACTTCAGAACCCTGCCTTGTTTGAGCCTGTTACAAACACAGACCTAGGTTTGAACCACATCCCCTTTGTTCTGTTCCACCCCCTTACATATCTTTTGCACAAGGCAGAACTCCTTTGTCCTTCTCTGGGTTCCCACCACTCCTTCTAAATGGAAAAGCACTAGGTTAAAGATGGATTCCAGTTCAGGTGACATGATTACGTGTCATTGTAAGACTTGCCAGCACACAGGTAAACAGGAAGACTTACAAGTAATCAGAGTCATCTACTGTCAATTGTCCTGGTTAATGGGAGCCATAAAAATTCCAAACCACCATTAATGGCCCACACTTTGCATAATTACAACAGGCCCTCAGAGTTTTTCATATTTCTAGTTTCAGATACAAGAATGATACATCCATATAAATAGGAAGACTGCACTCAGTAGATTCTAAGTTTTGTAATAACACCTTACAAGAGACCTTTTGCATAAAGCATAGTCCAGTTACATTATATTCACACTCATTAGCCTATTTTTATAAAATCATATAGATCACAATGTCACGGTCTACATGACAGATCTAACAGCGGCACAGCTGTACTGTGGCAGCTGCACCACTGTAAGGTCTCTCATGCAGCCACTCTGTGCTGATAGGAGAGAGCTCTCCTGTTGGCATAATTAAACCAAGGAGTGGGGGTAGCTATGTAGGAGGGAGAAGGACTGACAAAACTTTTACATAAAAACAGCCATACTGGGTCAGACCAAAGGTCCATCTAGCACAGTATCCTGTCTCCTGACAGCGGCCAATGCCAGGTGCCCCAGAAGGAATGAACAGAACAGGTAATCAAGTGATCCATTCCCCGTCACTCATTCCGAGCCTCCGTGAATTTATCCAGTTCTTTTTTGAACACTATTATAGTCGTGGCTTTTACAACATCCTCTGGCAAAGAGTTCCACAGGTTGACTGTGCATTGGGTGAAAAAATACATCCCTTTGTTTGTTTTAAACCTGCTGCCTATTAATTTCATTTGGTGACCACTGGTTCTTGTGTTATGAGTAAATAACGCTTCCTTATTTACTTTCTCCACACCAGTCATGATTTTATAGACTTCTGTCATATCCTCCCTTAGTCGTCTCTTTTCCAAACTGAAAAGTCCCAGTCTTATTAATCTCTCTTCTCACAGGGAAGCGTTTCCTTACCCCAATATCATTTTTGTTGCCCTTTTCTGAACCTTTTCCAATTCCAATATATCTTTTTTGAGATGCGGTGACCTCATGTGCATTTAGTATTCAAGATGTGGGCATACCTTGGATTTATATGGAGGCAACATGATGTTTTCAGTCTTATTATCTATCCCTTTCTTAATGATTACCAACATCGTGTTCGCTTTTTTGACTGCTGCTGCACATTGAGTGGAAGTTTTCAGAGAACTATCCATTATGACTTCAAGATCTCTCTTTCGAGTGGTAACAGCTAATTTAGACCTCATCATTTTGTGTGAGTAGGATGTTTTCCAATGTGCATTAATCAACACTGAATTTCACCTGCCATTTTGTTGGCCAGTCACATAGGGTATGGCTACACTTACATTTGTACAGCACTGGGAGTTACAGCTGTCTTCGTACAGCTGTGTAGGGAAAGTGCTGCAGTGTGGCCACACTGATAGCTACCAGCGCTGCAGTGTGGCCACATTTGCAGCATTTGCAGCGCTGTTGGGAGTGGTGCATTGTGGGCAGCTATCCCAGCGTTCAAGTGGCTGCAACGTGCTTTTCAAAACAGGGGGGTGGGTGGAGTGTGACAGGGAGCGTGGGGGAGACAGAGAGAGTGGATTTTTGGAGCTGACACTGTTCTCAGCTCCCTGCCTTGCAAGTTCTAAGGACTAGAAGATACACAGCATCTACCTTCAATCATTTTAAAAGTTTTGACCCTTCTCCTACCCCTCTCTTATTCACTAAATGCAAGTTATGCACTCCTAAATAGCCTTCCGCCCACATAAGCAGCTGCTCAACACGGACTGCCCCCTCCCCTATCTCCTCAAGCAAACAGCTTCTGAACATTCCAAAGCAATTCCCCTGCCTCCGCTTGCTCGCTGGAGCAAAGAGCAGCTGTGTTTGTTTTTTAGATAAGTAGCTCCGGGGAACTCGGGGAGCTCGTAGTTCAGCCATTCTTCTGGTTTGTTGTGGACAGGAATTCTGGGATACCTCTTAATACCCTGGAGGCCAATAACAGCACTTTTGGTGGCCACACTTGATGAGCAGCGCTGCATCACCAGTGCTGCAATCGTTACACCCCAAGCAGACCAGGTGTAGAGCCAGCACTGCAGCCAGGGAGTTGCAGCGCTGGCTGTGCTTTGCAAGTGTAGACAGAGAGTGAGTTGCAGCGCTGGTGATGGGGTTACAGCGCTGCAACTCTCCAGTGTAGCCAAGCCCCTAGTTTTGAAAGACCCTATTGTAGCTCTTCGCAGTCTGCCTGGAACTTAACTATCTTGAGTAGTTTTGTATCATCTGAAAATTTTGCCACCTCACTGTTTACCTCTTTTTTCAGATCATTTATGAATATGTTGAATAGGATTGGGCCCAGTACAGACCCTTGGGGGGACACAACTATTTAACTCTCTCTATTCTGAAAACTGACCATTTATTCTTACCCTTTCCTATCGTTTAACCAGTTACCAGTCCACGAGAGGATCTTCCCTCTTATCCCATGACAGCTTACTTTGCTTAAAAGCCTTTGGTGAGTAACCTTGTCAAAGGCTTTCTGAAAATCTAAGTACACTATATCCACTGGATCCCCCTTGTCCACATGCTTGTTGACCCCCCCAAAGAATTCTAGCAGATTAGTGAGGCATGATTTCCCTTTACAAAAAACATGTTGACTCGTTCCCAACTAATTATGTTCATCCATGTGTCTGAGAATTTTGTTCTTGACTATAGCTTTTGGGTGGGGGAAGGGATAGCTCAACAGTTTGAGCATTGGCCTGCTAAACCCAGGGTTGTGAGCTCAATCCTTGAGGGACCATTTATGGATCAGGGCAAAAAACTGTCTGGGGATTGGTCCTTTTTTGAGCAGGGGGTTGGACTAGATGACCTCCTGAGGTCCCTTCCAACCTGGTGTTCTATGGTTCAACCAATTTGCCTGATACTCAAGTCAGGTTTACCAGTGTCTATAATTGCCAGGATCACCTCTGGAGCCCTTTACAAAAATTGGTGTCACGTTAGCTATCCTCCTGTCATTTGATACAGAAACTGATTTAAATGTTAGGTTACTGACAACAGTTAGCAGTGCTTCAATTTCATATTTGAGTTCCTTCAGAACTCTTAGGTGAATACCATCTGGTCCTGGTGACTTATTGCTGTTTAATTTATCAATTTGTTCCAAAACCTCCTCTAATGACACCTCAATCTGGGACCATTCCTCAGATTTATCACCTAAAAAGTATGGCTCAGATTTGAAACTCTCCTTCACAGTCTTGGGGGAATGGTTAGCTCAGTGGTTTGTGCGTTAGCCTACTAAACCCACAGTTGTGAGTTCAGTACTTCAGGGGGCTACTTAGGGATCTGGAGCAAAATCAGTACTTGATCCTGCTAGTGAAGGCAGGGGGCTGGACTTGATGTCCTTTCAGGATCCCTTCCAGCTCTATAAAATAGGTGTGTATGTGTGTTTTTTAATTTGGGGTATACATTTAAGTTGAGCCTTTATTACAATATCTTTAAAAAGTTCCCCTGCAGCTTGCAGAGATTTCACTTTTGGCACTGTACCTTTTAATTTCTGTTTCACTAACTTTCTCATTTTTGTGTGTCCCCCTTTCTGAAGTTAAATGGTACAGTATTGGGCTTCTGTGGTGTTTTCCCCACCACAGGAAGAAAACTGACAAAAGGTCTAGTGTAGACATAACCTAAGCAAGATAAAGATAGTTGAGAACCAGACTTTAGCTGTCTTGATATTTCTAGAGCACTAGTCACCATAAGATCTAACCTTACCATGCATTCCTTCTTCCTACAGACTGTACATCTTCCCCATCTTTTAATATTGATCCCTTTTGTTTAGGAATAGTCAAATATTACACATTTCAAAATCTAATACAATAAACATCAATCTTCCAGCATGCATGGAGAAAAGCTCATATCCCCATCACTTGACTTGGCACTGCAAGGGGAACAAGGTGCACAGTAACCCTCTTAAAGGGCCATCAGTTTCTCAGACATTTTACATAGAATTAGTTAATTAAAATTCTGGTAAATAAAAACCCTTACTCGGATGATCTAAGTCCAGATCCCGAGTTCACAGAAGGTAATGGGAGTATTTCTATTAAGGGCTTTGGATCAGGTCCTAAATCACCTTGCCAGTCAGCTCTTGTTTTTATTCCAGGAACATGAGGACACAGTGATTTAGGGCCTAATTTACTATTGCTCTGCAACCTTGTGTAGCCACTTACACTAGTGCAAAGTATGTGTAAAATGTTACCAAATCTGAATGAATGTTTTACACTTGATTTGCCTTGGTGTGAGTGCACAAGGTACATGGCCACTGCTGCAGTGAATCAGCTTCTCAGAATTTAAGATTGTTTTAATGCCTCCTTAATCTGTGGAAATACAGTTTTACCTTCAGCAGCAACTCTTAGCTATGCTGGGTAAATTTAGCCACTTGACAACATCCTTAGTTCCAGAAGAGAAGAAACCTGGCAGCAGCTTACACTGTATTAAGAAATCTTTGTTAAGAAGTAAGATTTCATCTGAAGTGATAGATATAATTGTGTGTGTGTGAGAGTGAGAGAGAGAGAGGAATAAATGCACTGAAAGTAAGTCTCATTACATTAATATAGACATAGGAATATCTGCACATGGGGGTGGGCACTCATCCATACAATGCCAGAAGCAAGCTGGAACAAAAAGGCAGATATGCTCAGAGATTTCCCACACAGCCTGGGCTCAATTAATAGTGACATCACTTGATTGTGGGAGGATCATGCACTATTGTTGAATCAGGAAAGGGAATAACAATACTGGGGCATTCCAGTTTCTCTCCACAACTAACAGTATAAACTCATCCACTCAGCAAAATAGGAAAGTAGTTCCACATCCTTCAGCAAGAACTCAGTCTTAATTAATTCTGCAGAGTCTTACCTTGGCGCCTAGCAGATTATGTATCTTTTAACTCTCTGAAGCAGTAGAGCATTACACATGTCAGCCATATTACAGACAAAGAGCTTGATTTCCCATAGCACTGTACCTCACATGTCATTTACACTGATGAAATGTAGCTGTAAATGCTGCTATTCTGCTTTGGTAACATACTGCAGCCACTCTACAATCACTGTAAATATCTGCACCTGGTGGGGGACACCAGTGCATTAGGTTCAAGGTCTGTGGAAGAAAAAAGCCACAGAATCCACTTTGTTTGCAGAGGCCCTGCAACTACTGACAGCTGAGGCAGTAATTAGCCCACATGCTAGAAAGCAGACAGCTGCAGTGAAGTTATAGATTTTTAAAATTCAGATTAAATGCACAAAAACTGTACTTTTGGCTCATACCTGCCTCTTCCTTATTAGGTAAATAAGGATCACGTGTTGGTGGGCATCAACAGCAATGATCTCCTGCACTTAGAGTTCCTTTCAGGAGTTATTGTTATTATTTGTTTTATCATAATGCAAAGGCACCTCAGTAATGGACAATGAACCCCATTGTGCTATGGGCTGTACAAACACTAGATCATTTAATAGGAGAAAGATACTTTGCTCCCCACTGTTGGTTAGATGTGTCTTAAAAGTACCTATCACACTGAGGACTCTACTGGAAACATAATCAGGAGTTTAGACCTGAACTTTTCCAGAGTTCAAAGGGGCTCATCTCTGTGGTTCTGCATTGAATCCATTATTAGTGAATTACTTCCTTACCTCTTCTCAGAACTTTATGTTTTCTTTCAGGGAATTGTTCCCTGTTATCTAGTTTGATATGCATTAAAGTGAAACATGCAGTTTAATAATGTGCTGTTTTCATGATGCAAAATATGTCTTATTCCAGTGAGACTATTAACTACTTCATATCTGTGCAATTTCCTAAGCCAATGGTGGTCCTTCTGAACTGTGTAGCTGCTATTGTACAACATTATAATAGATGTTTGTGCAAGAACATGACCATTTTAATTTGAAGTCATAATAGCATCTCTTTATACAGCTCAGACAACTAAGCTGCCTATCAGATTTGCACAAATCCAATAGACAGGGGCCTATCAGATTTGCTCAGACAGGGAGTTCCATGCATAACATTTCTTCTGATGGAGCTAAACCAGAATGTCTGGTCTAATAAGGATGTTGCTGATGAAACACTCTTATTCAAAGCAAGTTTTTAGACAAAGGAGACACTGCACAGCATCAGACAATATGGGTTTTTTCCAGCTACTTGCTATGTTTCCTTTACTGCTTTCCCAGTTTCATGCTTTGCTAGCACTAGAATATTTAAGGCCAGATTCTCAGCAGGCATCAATCAGTGGAGCCATCCCAACTGACACTACCTGAGGATCTGGCCCTTAATGTTTAATGACAAAATCATCTTCACGGAGTCTGGTGCAATTGCCAACAAAGCAATGTATGAGTGGTTTCCACTGATTTACAACAGAAGGAAATGTCTGCTTTTGAAGCTGTGGGGGGATGAGTGGGGGCTTAAAAAGATCCTGCAGATCTTTCTTGGTCATAACAAAAAGCACCAGCAACTATATAGGGAATTTTTAGAATCTCACAGATGCAAACTATAGTATAAAAAAATTGAATAAAAAAAGAAGAGAAGCCATTTATCCTGGCAGATACAGAGACCGTGTGAAATGTAATCAAAACGAGCCATAAAAGTTGCAAAAGCAATTGTCAGTTGCCCTGTGCCTTGTGCAGTCATCTACACCAGTACACAGAGAGAGTACAATTCTGCTGTTCTGATTTAGACCCAGGTGACCACACCAGGAGCAGGGAAACAGTGAATCAGGCTCTGTCTCAGCCCATTTCTACCCAAGCCTCCTGTACCTGGGGAGGTGTGATGCCCCCTTTCTATAGAAAATGGGTTCTCTGAATGTAATGATTTTGTTTCTCTCTTGCAGCAGGAGATCCCTCTTTGTTACTGTAAAAGGTGTGTGACCGGGGCTCGACCCTCTCTGAGGGGCGGAGGGGAGCCACACTGGCTCCCTACACACTATTGGTCCGGGCAGGTCCTGGAGTGGTAAACACGAAGGCACAAGGCTCCGGCCCCAAGTCAGGGGCCAAGCAACACTGCAGAGTCAAAGGGGGCTCAGGCCCTCTGCTTCAGGGCTGAGCAACAATACAGAGTCAAAGGGGCCCAGTCCTAAGTTCGGGCGGGGCACCAAATGCAGAGACAAAGCTCAGGCCCTTCTGGCTCAGGGCTGAGCAAAGCACAGGGTTTAGGAGGCTTAAGTAGAAAGGCCTCCTCAGGCCCACAAGAGGGGGAATCTGCCATCCTTGGAAGGGTGGCAGGGAGAACGCAGGCCCTCCCACTCCACTGCGTTCCAGCCCAGGGCCCTAACAGCGGCAGATGGTCCGCTGCTGCGTCAGTGGGGATCCTGCCCACAACACACTGACATAGGCTCTGACATGTCTGCAGCCGGACTGGAGTTGGCTGCCCCTGGGCTACTTCCAAACTCCCCCTCAGGGCCTACTTGGTCCGTGGGGTCAGCCCCCGGGAAGTCCAGCACCATGGGCTCCTCCCAACCAGGACTAGGTGGCAGGTCCAGCAGTTCCTCCGGGAAGTCCGGCCAGGCTTGCTCCGGCGGTTCCTCCGGGTAACAGCAGGGACGGGGAGGCTCCAGCGGCTCCTCCGGGTAGTATGCCCGGGAAAGCTCCGGCAGCTCCTCCAAGTAGCGGGCACGGGGAAGCTCCGGCCAGTCAGGGCGGCTGCCCTGGGTCCTAGAGGGGTCCCAGTCTCAAGCTCCCTGCGGCAGGTCTGCCCCCTGCGTCAGCTGGGGCCTGACTGAGCTCTGACGGCTGGCTTTTGTACTTCTAGGTCGCTGCCTGACCCTCTGAGGGGCAGGCTCACTGCTCCTTAGCCCCCACCCCACTCAGGCCTCTGGCTTGGCGCTCCCTCCCCTTGGCAGGAGGGGGGCCATACCGACTCATAAAACGCTGCGTCCACCCCGCCCCAGTCTGGCTCCTGCTCGTCGGGGCCAGGCTCTTCCATCCTCCAAGGGCGGATAGGAGGTCTGCATTGGCATAGTCCTTACCTGCCCTATGCTGAATGGTAAATGCATAGGGCTGTAAGACCAGGTATCAGCGCATGAGGCGGGCGTTGTTGTTCTTCATGCGCATTAACATTGAGGGGGGGGCATGGTCCGTGACCAGCGTGAACGGGGTCCGGAGAGGAAAACTGGAGGGCGTCGCAGGCCCATTTCAGGCGAGGGCCTCCTTTTCGATCACGGCGTAGTTCCGCTCCCAAGGAATAATTTCCGGCTAAGTACAGCACCAGGTGGTCTCTTCCATTCACTTCTTGGGACGGACAGCGCCCAAACCCACCTCTGACACATCCGTTTGAAGGATAACTGCCGGCTGAAGTCTGGGCTCTACAGGCTGGCTCCTGACACAGGCATCTCTGGAGTGTCCTGAAGGCTGCTTCACACTCCGGGGTCCACCATACTGTCGGGGCTGTTCTTAGTCAGCAACTCGGTTAGGGGGCGGTGATGGACACGAACTGAGAGCCCAGGAACTGCCGTTCATGGTTTCGTCGTTGGCGTCGGGCAGTCACGAGGGCTTGCACCCAGTGATTTTCCTAGACCCCCCTGAATTTCCCCAACACCTCCTCTAGTTTTGTGAGCTAGTTACAATACCATTTCGTGACGGTTTGGAAATCGAATTAACTGAAACATTAATATACACTTTAAAAGCTTATACAGTGTTTGATAAAATATGTGTATCTGAATAGTATACTAGATTTGAAAGTAAGAACATAGACTAGCTTCCTTGCTTCCTTATACAGCTGTTTTTTTTTGATGTCAGTGCATCCTGATGTTGGCCAACCTAAATATCAAATGATGATTTGTAAGCAAAGTCTAAATGAGCTTCCCTGACAGCTAGTGATGAGCTGGGACTGCGGGGCAGATTATATTTACATTCACACCTAATCTACCTAGGTATCCAGCAAACAGAACTGTGTTGTCCAAGTGGTAAATTTGGCTGGGTTGGGTTACAAACCACTGAATATGGGGGCGGGGCGGGGGATGAAATGTGTTCTTATTTTATGAGTAAAGGGCAGTAGAACTGTACTTAGCCTGTGATGATTTGAAGGCATCAAGAGAGAGAGCGGGGATCTGTCCTCTCACTGTTTAAAGACAGAGCTGATTAGGCTCCATAGATAGTCCTTTGTTCTGTTAAGTGACCACTGCAGCTGAAATCACTGACAATCAGGTCTAGTGCTGAGTCGTTGTGGGACAGCATTTCTGTGGAAGAGACAGCCCAGACTGCACTAGCAGCGAGGTCCCCCAATGAGAGCCTCAGCTGAAATGACTGAGAGCTGGTGGAACCTCAAGAGACCAACTCACAGAGGTCATAGGGGCAGGTGGCAGCAGAAGGTGACTGTGCAGGGCCACTGGCAACAGAGCAGTTGAGTGAACGGTGGCACAACGAACAGCTGTGGCCAGAGCAAACAGTGAGCAGCTGGAGAAAAGCAAGGTGCCTTCTTGTCCCCACCTGGAAGGTGTACTCACGTGAAAGCACCTCTGAACTCTGAGTCTACCTCCACTGACCAAGGACAACACCGTGGTGGGGTGTGGGGAGGGAAAAGTTAATAAACATTTGTTTGTTGATTATATTTAGTCTCTTTGCTCCACAATGCTAGATTTGTGACTAGAATGGAAACTATATAAATAGTTTCCTAGTAGGCCAAGATTAAAATGCATTATTGCCAAGGTTGTTTATCTCACACTGTTGCTATCTGAGAGGTCATTATGTTGGAAGTTTCTGTACTAAACATTTTATTATTATTAATTTTACATAAGAATGGTCATACTGGGTCAGACCAATGGTCCATATAGCCAGTACCTGTCTATACAACAGTGGTCAAGGCCAGTTGCTTCAGAGGAATGAACAGAACAGGTAATCATCAAGTGACCATCCCCTGTTGCCATTCCCAGCTTCTGGCAAACAGGCTAGGGACACTCAGAGCATGGTATGCATCCCTCCCATCCTGGCTAATAGCCAAGATGGACCTGTTCTCCAGGAATTTATCTAGTTCTTTATAATCCTGTTATAGTTTGGTCTTCACAGCACCTGGCAAAGAGTTCCCTGGGTTGACTTTATAATTGTGTGAAGAATACTTCCTTTTGTTTTTTTAAAACCTGCTGCCTATTCATTATTGGGTGACTGCTAGTTCTGCGTTATGTGAAGGATTAAATAACATTTCCTTACTCACTTCTTCACACCAGTCAAGATTTTTGTAGACCTCTACATATCCCTTAGCATCTCTTTTCTAAGCTGAAAATTCCCAGTCATTTAATCTCTCTCCCTGTTTCATACCCTGATCATTTTAGTTGCTCATCTCTGTACCTTTTCCAGAGTCCAATATATATTTTTAGGATGGGTGACCAATCTGCACACACTATTCAGGTGTGGGAGTACCTGGATTTTATATAGAGGCAATTGATATTTTCTGTCTTATTATTATCCTTTCTAATGATTCCCAATTGTTTGCTTTGTGACTGCTGCTGCACATTGAGTGGATGTTTCAGAGACTATCTACAATGACTCCAAGATCTCTTGCATGAGTGTTAACAGCTAATTCAGATGCCATCATTTTGTATGTATAGTTGAGATTGCTTTCCCATGTGCATTACTTTGCATTTATCAACATTGAATTTATTTGCCATTTTGTGCCACGTCACTCAGTTTTGTGAGATTCCTTTGCAGCTCTTCACAGTCTGCCTGGGACTTAACTATCTTGAATAGTTTTGTATCATCTGCAGATTTTGCCACCTCACTGTTTACCCATTTTTCCAGATGAATATGTTGAACAGTACTGGTCCATACTGACCCCTCAAGGATACCACTATTATCTCTCTCCATTCTGAAAACTGATAATTTATTCCTACCCTTTGTTTCCCATCTTTTAACCGTTACTGATCCATGAGAGGACTGCCTCTCATCCCATGATGGTCACTTTCAAAAGTCAATTTAATTAAATACATATTTTTTTTAATTTTTTTTTTTAGAAATCTAGATCTGTTATGTGTTTTGGTGTAGCTTGCATTTTCCTTATGCTAAATTTGCATAATCCTAACAAAACATTTACTTTATTCATATCTCTTTTATATATCTCATTGAACCCGACACCCCCCCTGTAAATTCGAACACCCCCTCCTAATTTCAATCCCTGGGGAAACCACTGCTTGCACCTTTCCCAAAAGGGGTTTTACTCATCCTCCTCCAACAGTATAGCCGAGGTAAGTAGTCTCCTGCCAGGCTATATGGCATTTCTTGGGGTTGGCCGTCAAACCCGCCTGCCTCAGGGACCTTAGGACCGCGGCGACCCTGTTTAGGTGGTCCTCCCAGCGGTGGCTGTAGATTACCACGTTGTCCAGGTAAGCGGCTGCATAATCGCGGTGTGACCGTAATAGGTGGTCCATTAGTCGCTGGAAGGTCGCCGGGGCCCCATGGAGACCGAAAGGCATTCGAGTGAACTGGTAAAGTTCCGTCGGGGTGGCAAGGCTGTCTTTTCTTTCGAGGCCTCATTGAGTGGAATCTGTCAGTAGCCTTTGCTGACATCCAGGGTGGTAATAAACTGAACTTTCCCGAGGTGGCCCAGTAGCTCGTCCATGCAGGGCATCGGGTAGGCGTCGAAGCGAGAGATGGCATTTACCCTCTGGAAGTTGATACAGAACCGGCGGGTGCCATCTGGTTTGGGCACCAAGACCACCAGACTGCGCCACTCCTTTGGGATGGCTCGATAACCCTCAAGGCCAACATGGCCTGGACCTCCTTCTCGACCTCTTGGCACATCCGGTACGGTAATGGCCGTGTTGTTTCTCAGATGACCTTCCCCGGCTCGGTCTGGATCGTGTGGCAGGCCAGAGTTGTGTATCCCGGTAGCACCGTAAAGGTTCTCCGGAAAGCCCGCAGGAGATAGTTGGCCTGCTTGCGCTGCTCCTCTGTGAGCGAGCCACCAAGTGGGGGTGCCTCGGGGTCTTCCGTCTGAGGCACCTGGGCACCCAGCTCCAGCTCGGGCAGGTAAGGGTCGATTAGCAGACCTTCCCGGTCACGCCAGGGCTTTAGCAGGTTGACATGGTAGAGTTGTGTCTTTTTACGTCTGTCCAGCTGGCGAACCTCGTAGGTGATGGGCCCCACCTTCTGGGTGACTTCGTAAGGTCCCTGCCAGCGGGCCAATAACTTTGACTCGCTCGAGGGCAGGAGAAGTAGGACCCGGTCCCCGGAAGCAAACTCCCATACCTGCGCTTCCTGGTTGTAGGCTCGCCCCTGTCGCTCCTGGGCTGTCCTCAAGTTCTCACGCGCCAGGGCCCCTGCCCAAGCGAGATACTCCCATAGTTGGAGGACGTACTTCAGTAGGCCCTGGATCGGGGAAGCAGACCATTCCCAGGTCTCCCACATTAGGTCTAGGAGGCCCCGCGGCCTGCGCCCATACAACAGCTCAAACAGGGAGAACTTCGTTGATGACTGGGGGACCTCCTGGACGGCTAATAGCAGGGGCAGAAGGAACTGATCCCAGTGGCGTAGCTCCTCCAGGGGGAACTTCCGCATCTCCTTCAGGGTTCGGTTAAACCGCTCCACCAGCTCGTCTGTCTGTGGATGATATACGGAGGTGTGGAGCTGGTTAATCCCTAGGAGCTCACAGACCTGCTTTAGCAGCCAGGAGGTAAAATTGGTAGTTTGGTCGGTCAAGATTTCCCTGGGTAACCCCACCAGCGCAAAGCTCTTCACCAGCTCTCCTGCGATAGCCCGGACCTTGATGCTCCGCAGTGGGATGGCGTCCAGGAAGCGGGAGGCATAATCCACGAGAACCAAGACATACTGGAAGCCGGTAGTGCTCTTCGGGAGCGGGCCCACCAGGTCCATGGCTACTCGTTCGAACGGCGTTTCCATCAGGGGCATGGGGACCAGGAGCGCCTTGGGTACCTGGGGTGGAGCGGCTAGCTGACACTCTGGGCAGGAGTTGCAGTAAC
Source organism: Chelonoidis abingdonii (assembly GCF_003597395.2). Lineage (NCBI taxonomy): Eukaryota > Metazoa > Chordata > Testudines > Testudinidae > Chelonoidis > Chelonoidis abingdonii. The sequence goes on from NC_133769.1 coordinate 29,067,180, forward strand.
GCTTCACATCCTGGTAGATCCCAGGGCAAAAGAACCATGCCAAGATCCGGGTGAGGTTTTTCTCATGTCCTAGGTGCCCGGCGGCTGGCACATCGTGGGCCAAGCTCATCATGGCCCTGCGGTGACACCGTGGCACCAGCAGCTGTGTCTAAGGTTCCCGCATGCGGGGGTCTCGGTTGACCCGATAGAGAAGGTCCGGTGTAGCTCAAAGTGGGGCCACTGAGTTGCTCGCTGGGGATCAATAATGGCCCCATCGATGGCCGCGAGCTGCTCATAGGCCCGGCTGAGGGTAGGGTCAGCCCGCTGGTCCTGGCAGAAGTCGGTGTTAAGGCGGGGCTCAGATGTGGGCTCCCTCTACGGCTCACCAGCTGCCTCCCTCTCCACCTCGGTCCCCTCATCCGCCTCCGCGGCCTCTGGCGGGGGCCCCTGGGGGTTGGCTTCTAACGCCGGCGTCGACCCGAGGACCTCTTCCTCGAAGGTGGGCCATTCCCGCCCCAGGATTACTGGGTACGCTAGTCGAGGGGCTAAGCCGACCACCAGCTGTTGGGTGACGCCAGCTACCGTTAACGGGATCCAGGCACTCGGGTAGGGCTGGACGTCCCCATGAATACACTGCAAGTGAATCGACCCCAAGCGGGGATCAGCCGGGGGTGGACCAACGTTTGGCCACAGCCAGAGTCAATCAAGGCCTGTGTGGCTTGGTCCCCAGTGACCACCGGGACTGTGAGCTTGGGGATCTGTGGCAGTCGGGCCTGAGCATCCCCCGCACAGACTTGCCCGAAGCTACAATCCATCTCTGGGCAGTCTCGCTGGAGGTGCCCCGTCTTCCCACAACCGAAGCAGGGGCTGAGCTCGGGGCGCCTGCCCCAGGAGGCGGCTGCCCTTGGACTTCAGAGAGGGCTCCAATGGGCCCTCGAGGGCCCCCTGGCTGGGAGGCGTCAGTGCGAGTCGAGGGGCCGAATCCGGGGGCCGGATCCGGGACCCCGGCCGGGTGTCTGGTCCGCGACCCGGGTGTCACGCCCTGGGCAGGGTGTTCCCCTTCTTTTCACTGTTGGGGCGATCGGATCCGGAGTTGGGCGGCCGGAAGGTGGGCCCCACGGAGGCTTCCGCCGCAAGGAAATCCTCCATAAGCAAGACTGCAGCAGCCAATGTCGCCGGCCGGTGGCTGAGCACCCAGACCCTCCCCCGGGCAGGCAGAGTGTGGATGAACTGCTCCAGGACGACCTGTTCGGTTACCTCCTCGGCTGTCCTGGCTTCTGGCTGCAGCCATCGTCGACATGCCTCCTTCAAGGTTTGGGCCACCAGCCACGGTCGGGTGCCCCCCGGCTATGCCTGCCTCCGGAACCACTGCCAATAGGTCTCGGGACTGATGTCCAAGGCGTCCAGAACCGTGGCTTTTACCCAGTCATAGTCTCTGGCTTCCTCCGCTCATGGTCCTGGTCAAGTATGGGGCCAGAAGAGTGACCCATTCGTCTCGGGGCCACCCCGCGACGAGGGCCACGTGTGTGAAGGTGACCAAGAAGGCCTCAGGGTCATCGTCTGGGCCCATCTTGGTCAGTTGCAAAGGGGCAGCCAAGCGTGGCCCCCCCAACGCCCTCCCCCACTGGCCTGTCGGAGGAGTAGGGTAAGGTGACCATGAGCTGCTGCAGCTGGCTCCCAAGTTGCTGCACCAGCTGCTGCTGTTTCTCGAGCTGAGCCACATGCTGCTGCTGCTGCTGTCGGAGATGGGCGGCATCTCACTATTGCTGCTGCTCGAGTTGGGCAGCATGCTGCTGCTGCAACTGGGCCGCCTGCTGCCGCTCCTGGTTCTCCACCAGGAGCTGGAACAACCGCTCCACATCCATGCTCCTTGCTAGGAGGGGGTGGACAGCCACCCTCCTTCCGGCCCCTTCTCACAGGGGCAGGGGTTTGAGTCCCTGGTCAGGTGCCACATGTAAAAGCTGTGTGACCGGGGCTCGACCCTCTCTGAGGGTTGGAGGGAAGCCACACCAGTTCCCTACACGCTATTGGTCCGGGCAGGTCCTGGAGTGGTAAACACAAAGACACAAGGCTCCGGCCCTGGGGCCGAGGCCAAGCAACACCACAGAGTCAAAGGGGGCTTAGGCCCTCTGTTTCAGGGCTGAGCAACAATATAGTTTAAAGGGGCCCAGCCCTAAGTTCGGGCGGGGCACCAAACACAGAGGCAAAGCTCAGGCCCTTCTGGCTCAGGGCTGAGCAAAGCACAGGGTTTAACAGGCTTAAGTAGAAAGTCCTCCTCAGGCCCACAAGAGGGGGAATCTGCCATCCTTGGAAGGGTGGTAGGGAGAACGCAGGCCCTCCCACTCCACTGCGTTCCAGCCCAGGGCCCTAACAGTGGCAGACGGTCCGCTGCTGCATCAGTGGGGATCCTGCCCACAACACACTGACATAGGCTCCTCCCAACCAGGACTGGGTGGCAGGTCCGGCAGTTCCTCCGGGAAGTCCGGCCAGGCTTGCTCCGGCGGTTCCTCCGGGTAACAGCAGGGACGGGGAGGCTCCAGCGGCTCCTCTGGGTAGTATGCCCGGGAAAGCGCCGGCAGCTCCTCCAAGTAGCAGGCGCGGGGAAGCTCTGGCCAGTCAGGGCAGCTGCCCTGGGTCCTAGAGGGGTCCCAGTCTAAAGCTCCCTGCAGCAGGTCTACCTCCTGCGTCGGCTGGGGCCTGACTGAGCTCTGACGGCTGGCTTTTGTACTTCCGGGTCGCCACCTAACCCTCTGAGGGGCGGGCTCACTGCTTCTTAGCCACGCCCACTCAGGCCTCTGGCTGGGCGCTCCCTCCCCTTGGCAGGAGGAGGACCACACCAACTCACTAGAGTTACACATCAGAGCAGTCTCAAAAGGGGTCAGAGGCCCTGACTGGAGGACTCTTTCAAAAAACTAGTATCGGGGGGGTAGCCATGTTAGTCTGGATCTGTAAAAGCAGGAGAGAATCCTGTGACACCTTATAGACTAACAGACGTTTTGGAGCGTGAGCTTTCGTGGGTGAATACCCACTGCGTCACCACGAAACATCATGCTCCAAAGCGTCTGTTATCTATAAGGTGCCACAGATTCTCTGCTGCTTTCAAAAACTGCAGCTCTGCGTGTCTGCTAGTTTGGGGTTTGAAATGGAATGCAACTAGCTAAATTTAGTGTACAACTCTTTTGGTTCCATATCCTGTGGTTGAAATTAAGAACAAAGCTTTTGTTGTCCCCAGGATGAGCCAAAGGTTTTAAAGCAGTGTTTCTGGCTCTGGATGGTTTCATAACGAAACCTGTGACGTATAGCAACTTCTGGGTAGATAGAGCCCTGATGAATTCTGGCAACCCTCTGAACTGGCACCCATCACGGAACTGAAGAAATTGTACATGTCTACCTGCGACTATAACTGAATTCAGATAGTAGAACGCATAACAAGCGTGTCGGGGAGGGAGGGGAGTCTGCCGCACTTCCTCGTGGATCAAGCAATGTTTGATATATTGCGGTTTTAACCTATAACACGGAAGATTTTTTGTGACTTCCGAGGACAGCGTTTATATTGAGGTAGGTGTATTTCAGAATAGACTCGAAGTCTTGACCTAGTTCTGTATAACCGATAGACACACCGTTTGTGTAAAGCAGCAGAGATCCTGTGGCACCTTTAGAGACCTAACAGCGTTCTGGTAGCGATTGAGCTTTCTGGGGTTGAATACCCACTTCGTCAGTATGCATGTTAGGGGAAATTACGATACCGGGCAGTAATATATGCTAGCAAGCAATGTTAGAGATAATAGGTTAGTTCAATCAGGAGGTGAGCCTTGCACCCTGTTTGTTTCGTGTCCGTCTGATGGTGTGAAAACCAAGAGAGGAGACAAGTTCTGTAGTTGTAGCATTAGTCTTTGTTTCAATCGGAGCTGGTGATCATATTATGACAGCGCAGGAGCTCAGTAGTGTTCCTTTTGAGTCTGGTAAGTTCTCTTTGAGTCTCAAAAGAGAAACCTGGCTGAGCTTCGTTCATCTGCAAGTTTGACCACCATTCATCTCCGGATTGAAAAGACTGTATGCTTGTCCACTACAGAACCAGTTCTCCTCTCTTGGTTTTCACACCTCAGCTGCTAGAACAGGCCTCTCTCCACGTGATTGAACTAACCTCATTATTCTCTAGCTGGCTGCTAGAAATTGTACCTGCCCTGGATCTTCATCACTACATGATTGACGAATGG
>NC_133769.1:29071400-29138811 GCF_003597395.2 Chelonoidis abingdonii
CGTCTGACGAAGTGGTATCACCCACGAAACTCATGCTCCAAACGTCTGTTATCTATAAGGTGCCACAGATTCTCTGCTGCTTTCAAAAACTGCAGCTCATGCGTGTCTGCTAGTTGGGTTTGAAATGGAATGCAACTAGCTAAATTTAGTGTACAACTCTTTGGTTCCATATCCTGTGGTTGAAATTAAGAACAAAGCCTTTTGTTGTCCCAGATGAGCACAAAGGTTTTAAAGCAGTGTTTCCTGGCTCTGGATGGGTTTCATAACGAAAACCTGTGACGTATAGCAAAAACTTCTGGGTAGATAGAGCCCTGATGAATTCTGGGCAACCCTCTGAACTGGCACCCATCCAACGAACTTGAATAGAAACTGCTACATGTCTACCCGATATAACAAAGAAAAACACACAACACCACACCTACAAAACCTCAAAAAAACACCAACGCCCAGCACAGTCCATAACATGAATCTCGAACACTAGAATCGCAAACAAAAAAAAACCTAAGCAATAACAACGAAAGTGTCTGGAAGAGGATCCGATGGAGGGATGCTGCGCCTCTTCGCTGGATCACATAAGCAGAAGTTATCAGTACACATATAACTGCAGAAAGAGAAATCTTCCTAACCCTTATAACACGGGCAAACAGATTTATACACTTGGACCTCTCAAAACTAAACACACAACCGAGTGACAAGCGTAACCCCCCAATCATATAAACCAAAAAACCGATGAGAGCTGTATTTCAGAATAGCAACCTTCAATGCTATCAGTCCGATCTCACTCGCAAGCCTTACCCTAATAACAATCCCGTAGAGACCACACTAACATTATCGCTGTGTATCACACCGCACAGACCCACCGCGACCTTGTGCGCCCTTCTACGCACACTCTCAACACCCCGCCCAACGATTTAGGCGCATGAGCTGATATCGTGGACGCTAGCACATCCCCTTCAGAACAGATCGCAGTAGTGGCAAGTCGGCGGCCAAGCGTCACCCTATCACTGCATTCGCAGCCACTAGATACATGAGCAGATATCGTCTCAGCCCATGCGAGGACGAGCATCAGACAACCCCTGTATCTAGCAGCTGAGATGTTTGAAAACCAAGAGACAGGAGAAACTGATTCCATATAAGATTCACAAAGCCCCATTTCCACGCTTTTCGTATCAAGGAGTCGCGAGCTCCGAACAAAGGTCAACAATTTCCGGCCCAGATGACGAAGCTCAGTGTATCTCTCATACATTTGAAAGTCTCCGATGGAAGTCTCTTTTGGAAGAACCTTCAAATGAAGAAACTGCTGAGCTTCAGTTTCATCTGCAAATTTGACACCATACAGCTCCGGATTTGAAACAAAAAGAAAACTACTAGTGAATGAGCCTAACTTGTCATACCTACCACGAACCAATTTCGTTCCTCCATGGTTTTCAACACCTCAGCTGCCTTAGAAAAACTACCAAGGAGACTCAATCATCAAAAACCTGCATTAGACCTAACCTCATTTATCTCTAGCTCGAAACTTCGCCTCCGAAACCTAATACTCAACGTTACCAAACTGCCCCTCGGTTCTCTCTACCTTCCTACATGCAGCTTCTGAACGAAGTGGAGTATTCACCACGCCGAGAACGTTCTCCAAACCCTGCTCACAAACAAACGTTTACATCGTGAGATCTTAATACACCAGCGATCCCTCGCAAACCAGACCGAACTACTCTGCTAGACACTTATCAGATCCAGACCTAACACTTGCGTACCCTCTGATAATTGACACGTGTGTTGTGTAAAACACTGCTGATAACAATATACAAATTATAAGCCAACTACATTGAAACATAATTGAATACCCAAGTAAATAACAAAAAAAGAACAGGTCGTCAAACTCATCATTATATACAGTGTTGGATATCGGAGAAAATTGAAAGAAGAAACCTAAGACACCACCGAACTCCAGCACAAACGCGAAAAACCGTAACTGTGAAGGACACACCAATAGCATACTGTGTAAAAACATTTACCCTGATATCATTGTCATTGATTTGTCATGTTCAAGTTAATTATTTACAATATTATTAGTAAGAGACTGTCCTTACATGTGAGCAATAAATCTAATACTCTGTTTTAGTTATACAGGGACCAAATGCTAAAACTGCTAAATGAACTCAGGCACATACACAAACCCAAATACCGTACACAAGAAAATGAAGTCATAAGTACGAGATAAAACTCAAAGATCGAGAATAAAGCGAACTGCCTAGACTAGACGGACAAAATAACCAGCTGTATGTGCTTAGACTCTACATTACAACTAGAAGATAAAAAGAAACGGACCAAGAACCCAAATAAAGTACGCAAGCTAGTGATAATTTCTCTTAAATAACCTCCCAAGGACCAACTAAAACCAAAGGAAATAATTCCAATCTTCCTTCAAGACTATTCTACTTCAGACAGATTCTGACAATGATGCAGTTCAGGCACACCATTACACACAATCACGCCACTACGAAGATCACCATAGGTGCACCCCTAAAAATCACCGCAGAAAAAGCGACTTAGATTGACAGCACACTAACTGTCAGTGCTGGTTCACACTGAACGAGAAAAGGACCTGATGAACGCAATCCTATAGCACACCAGGCCACCACGGATGAGAGAAGAAGGCCTAGACTAGAATCATAACACCCTCTCAGGAGCATCTATTCCACAACCCATGGCAATCTTAAGCATACACCCCTCATCCAAACATAGCCAAAGCCAAGACTGCGTAGCCATATGAGACAAATAGCTAAAACAGTGCTCCTCCACGCCTGTTATCTACACTGCCCAATTTTTCTTCAAGGAATCGTCAACTTCACCCACGAAATTGACTCCCAGTAGTACAGATTGGGGAAGTAGAGAGTGCAATGTTTGTAGTCCTATAAGCATCAACGCAGATGAATCAGAATTTACTACATATTATAATCTAAGGACCTACACCACTACAAAAAATACGGTCTAAAATAAAAATAACATTGCTATTAACACCAGCCTTTATGCTGCAGTGTTTGTCGTCCTGTCATATATATCTATAGAGCGACAAGGCGATCGAAACACTCAATATTGTGCGAGAGAGCCCAGTACACAAAGCTCCTATACCAATTACGGATTCCATTCAGGAACAATCTCCTTGACAATTAAGCATACTGGCATAACCTGACCTTGCCCACATCATCCCTGGCTTAAGCTGTTCGAAACAAACATAAGAAGTCGCAGCAATGTATTCACCCACGAAAGCTCATGCTCCAAAACGTCTGTTAGTCTATAAGGTGCCACAGGATTCTCTGCTGCTTTTACAGATCCAGACTAACACGGCTACCCCTCTGATACTTGACACGTGTGTGTGTGTATACATTACCAATGACATTGAAACATACTTGATACAGTAAAAAAGAAAGGTGTCACCTATTCTCTAGTGTTGGTTTTGAGACTTGAAGGAACCTGCACACCGCCTCCACAACGGAACACCTAACTGTGAGGACACAATGCTCCTGTGTAAACATTTTCCTGAATCATTGTCATGATTTGTCATGATTCAAGTTAATATTTAACAATGATTAATAGTAAGGACTGTCCTTACATGTGGCAATAACTAATCTGTTTTAGTTATACAGGGCCATGCAAAACTGCTAGAAATGAACTCAGACTAAATATTGACACAAGAAATGAAGTAGAGAATAAACTCAGTGGAATAGCAGAATGCCTAACTAGGAAATAACAGCTTTGCTTAGACTCACTCATTAGTGGGGGCAGCAGTGATTTCTCTTAATACCTCCCCAAGGGGTATATTCTCTTTTCAGTTTCTCAGGATTCTGCTGCTGCGTCAGGCACCAAATCCTAGGTCACTGTGCACCCACAGGAAGCGTAGTGCAGCACAGCAAGGCTGAGTTCCCTGACAGCAGAAGCCTGATTGAGTCTAGGGGCGGTGGGAAAGAGGTTGTACCCTCTCAGGCTTTCCCAACCAGGCAACTAGTCACAATCTCCAACATGAGCAAGGAATTGGGAGATGAGCATGTACAGTGCCTCCTCAGCTGTATCTACACTAGCCTTTCTTAGGAAATCTCTCACCACTGCAACTTCACTGGTAGTAGTAACAGTGGAAGTGCATGTGTAGTCCAAGCTCAGATGATTTTACCATTATATCAAGAAACACCACTCAGAATAGGTCTAAATAAATAACTGCTATTAACACAAGCCTTTTGCTGGGTGTTTTGGAGTTTCCTGCTATATATCTGGGACAAGGGGTCTGACTAATGCTGGGGGCCAGTACACAGTTATCCCATTGGATTCCATTCAGGAACTTCCTTGAAATAGCAACTGGCAACCTGACCTTGCCAAATCTCCCTGGCTAAGCTGTTGCAACACTGACTGCAGCATGGTGGCAAAAATCTTAGCCAGCAATTTACAGACATAGGATTTACTGGCCCCACAGGTGAAGCAGGCCCAGGGATCTTTTCTGGGAATCAAGTAGTGGCACAGGTGAATTTTTAATCATTTTGGGACAGACCCAGCTCTCAGATCAATAGTATGAACATTCTAAACAGGTGATACCATTCATAAGACTATCCATTGTTTCCCAGATCTTTAATGAATGACCACAGAGTTTCTTTTTTCCCTCTACAACTGTCATCCCAAAAGTGTTTTCATGCCTCAGATCTTCTGTTTCACTCTTTTAAAGGTACTTAATAAGCATTAGTTCCCTAATATGATGATTCACTACAGAAAGCTGGAACAAAGGTGATGAGCAAGAGGATTTTCACCCTCCTGACCAAAAAAAACCAAGGTAACTCCCTTCTCTTCATGTGTCATTATATAATGCCTGCATCTGCAATTTTAACTCCATGCATCTGGAAGAAGTGTTTTTTTACTCATGAAAGCTTATGCCCAAATAAATCTGTTAGTCTTTAAGGTGCCACCAGACTCCTTGTTGGGTTTTTTTTGTTTGTTTTTAAAGAAGCCTCCCTACCCTGACAGATGCTGGAGAAATTACTGCCAGCTGGAGATACCCTATGCTGAGAGAATCTCACCCAGAGAGATCTGGCAGCTTTCCAGCTCTTTTGTTCTGTCAGAATAATACAATCAGGCCCTCTATACATTTCCTATTAGTTCCAGTGCTTCTTGTGCAGTCAGAAAAAAAGCTAAAATATAAAATATAAATAAGGGTCCTTTTTACAAGTGCGTAAACAAGACATACAAACATTTCACAGCTGCCAGCACAAAGGTGATGTAACTTCAAAGGCAAAATGACAAGGACTGGCTTCCCACCACCTGTGAGCTTCCTGCGCCAATGAGGACAGTTCCTTTTCCATCCAGCAACCCTCCAGAGGCTCACTGCTACTGTGGCATGATGCTTTGAATTTTTCCTCCTCAATTTGCAGGACTCCACCAGAGAGGCCAGTGCAAGCAGTGTTGTGCATCAGCCACTCCCCTCTGCAAGGGGAACAGAAAGCCATGGAAAGCTAAGCAGCTAATGTTTATCCTAGGAAGGAGAGAGTGACTCAGATCCACTTACCCCTGTTATATAAAACCCTCTGTTAAAACTTATCTTATTTACCCTGGAATAAATGTCACACTGAGCACACTTCATTACAGCCGAGAGTCAAAGTCTGTGAGAGCTGTGACCTCTTGACATTTAGTTGTATAAAACTTCTTGTGTCCTGAAGTAATTAGTTTAAAAATGAACTGGTTTTCTTAAAAATAAAATAAGCAACTTAGGCAGTTGAATTACCTGATGCCTGGGATTCCTTGACAATGTGCATTTATATTTAGCAGTTAATGTCTGAGGCCAAAAGAACATTATTTCATTTTGTCATAACCCACTAATTAAGGCTAGGTTATGGGCACTTAGTGAAAATCTATTTATTTTACAAAAAAATAAATAATTTAAGCCTTTTCCTCTACCGTTTGCCTGTCCATTTTTCAGCATGCAAACTCTCTGGAACATGCCTTCTCTTATATTTGAAAAGTGCCCACCTAATGGTGGGTGCTACTGACAATAAACAACAGTAGTGACTCTTTAGGGAAGCATTTTAAAACAGAGTTACAGCAAGTTTCTTTCGTATATTTCCTTAGTGAAAGAATCAACACTGGACAACACTCAGCTTAATTCCACCTGCAGGTTATTTCCAAAATGCCAATGCTGCATGCACTAATTTAAGAAATCCTACTTCTTTGTGACCAGTCCTGTAATCGTGCTGATTAGCATTATCGTGAACATTGATTTCAACAGGACTATTCACTATAGTCAAGTTAATCACATGTGTAAGTGTTTGCAGGTTTGGGGCTTGCTGGGTAAATGTTAGAGATTAAATTTACAGGGACACAGTCAGGATAAAAACAATGAATTTAAAAATTTGACTTCACTTTTCATTGTTTATACTTTGTTTCCTTTGTGCATATCTACCAGTTTAAGCAAAAAATATGGAAGTAAATTCTCATTTACCAGCAGACTACTGCACTGCTTAAGGTGTAAAGATGTCAGCGGAATATTTGTTTTAAAAAAGCTCCCCTTGGAATCTTTTTAAGGTAAATTCATGACAACTTTTCCATTGGTGTTAGGCTTTGTTAAGAGAGATTTTAAAATATAAATATATAAAAATAGAGATCTTGGGTTAAAGTTGAAAAAGGATATTTAACCTGCAAACATTTAATGGGTGTATATATATAAAAAAGGTGGTGATAGAACTAAACTTTGGCAGTGAGCTTGAATGAATAACAATACCAACTGTTGAAAAGTCAAGCATCCGATGAAGTGGTATTCACCCACGAAAGCTCATGCTCTAATATGTCTGTTAGTCTATAAGGTGCCACAGGACTCTTTGCTTCTTTGGCTTAGATTACTTGACTGTAGGAGTGCTTGATTACTTCAAATGTGGCCCAGTTTGATTTAGAGAAGTGTCTGCCTAGGGTTTTCTGCAGCCAATAAATAGTTCTATTCAGGAAAATAACTATGGCCATTGAATAGCTTTCTTTTAGTGAATCAAAGAGCCACAACTGTGTTACTAAAGTGATTTCCTTTACACTCATTCATTCTCCTGTATATAAAATGGTTGAGATAGGACTATCATCTGTGAAATATCAAAGAGTGAATAATGAAGGGGAATGGAACCAGGCTTGGGGAGAATGGAGCTGGTGCTAGATTAAGTCTGGCAAATGGAAAATTAAGTTGTGGAAGGGGTGAGGTGAGGAAGGAGAAGCCCAACAGCACAGAAATCGTATCTCCAAGGAGCTCTTGGGGCCTGCTGAAGTTAGAGCACTGAAAATATTGTCCAATTATATTTATAATCAAAATATTTGGCTGTGAGCTTTTAATTCTAATAAAGATACTCGAAGCTGTACTTAACACCATATAAGCATCCAAGAGTATGCTGTAATATACACATTTTCACATAATTTGCCATGTATTTACATATCACCACACTGGCAATGGCCAGGCAACAGTGGTAGTGACCAAGGTGACCTTTTATTATCTATACCAAACAAGATGGATGTAACTTTTGGACCTGAACCTTAGCATAATGATCCATCACCTCTGCATGGGATTACTGCGCCATGCAGGACTGTTGTTCAAGCCCACTCAAACTCCAGCTGAAGCAGAAAGTAGCTTGTCCGCTTTATTCCCCACTATTTGTCCTGGCCTCCAGATGAAAGTTAAAGCATGGTTTTTAACCTGTGAAGTCTGAAATAGGTGGGTTCTGACTTCAAACTGTCTCTGTTTGTAATACTGCTGCACCTACAATCTGCTAGTGTGTGCAGCTAATGGACCTCTGCTCTCAGTGCTCACCAAGAAATAAATTCTACTCATGTAAACTTACCAGAGCCAGTAATAATAATAAGAGGAGATATATCTATTTCCCAGAACTGGAAGGGATCTTGAAAGGTCATTGAGTCCAGCCCCTTGCCTTCACTAGCAGGATCAAGTACTGATTTTTGCCCCAGATCCCCACTGCTCTGCAGGGCTCATGTAGGAGCCCAGGTTCCTCGGAGAGAGAGGATGAGGGCTGAATAGATTATACATGTGTGTGGGGGGCAGGGTATATAGGCTCATGAAGAGAGGGGAGGAGCATTTTAGGACACTTCCCCCCCCCCATACAATTTTCAGACTGCACAGGGTATTTTTATAGCATGAACTGAGTACTACTCATACTTTTAGTTTGACACTTGCTGACTTATGATTTAGGCAAGAAGCTTTCAATATATAAAATAGTATTAGCTTAAAAGAACATTAAGAATACAAAGTCTACCACTTAGCTCGCTCCATCCAACCACACTACCCTATCCTGCACTGGCCAACCTTCTGCTCTTACTGCTACATTCTTTCAGGCAGCTTCCTCCTTTACAGAGCCAGAGGTAGAATTGTGAGGGATGTCTGCTGACAGAAGCAAGTAAGAAAGAAAAATGAGTACACAGACTAAGAGTTACAGCAATCCATGTTTATTAGAGAGACCGTTCTTGCAACAGTAAACACTTTTTTGTTTTAAAGTCTTTATAGATGGCAAGAGACAATTAAGGCAAGACACTGAAAGATCAAGAGATGTACGTACTATTAAACCTGTCCTGGCTTTAAAAGGAAGAAAGCGTATAGAAATATTTGCTGTTTGGAGTGTATAGCCCCAGTAACTGTTTAAATATTTATTAAGTTTGCAAAAACCATGACAGATGTCTTTGTTGGACAATTCACATGGAGAAATAAATGAAGTAATAGTAAGTCAGATGTGTCTGAATACATACATCTCTTATGGGAAGATTGTCTATTTACCAGGATCAAGATTTGACTATTAAACAAGTGTTAACTAAGACCTGTACATATTAAGGCAGACATCTCCGGCTGTTGTGTCACTAGGTAGATAACAGTCCTATGGACCTCCCATTGTTCTGCTTGGACTCATTTCCATGAATCAAAAACAATACGTTTACTGATGGGGTCAGCTTTAGTGTCTATAGTATCTCAGAAACTTACAACAATGCTTTGTAGCTCAGATGCACTTAAACACCCCCACCCAATATCTTAACAATTCTCTTCTTAAATTATGCCACAGAAGTTTGACTTGCAGCTTTACTAAGTGTTTTTGGAGATTGTGCCAAATTATGAAGTAGTTACAGTGAATATGTAAACACCCAATGTGTCTCTAATGTTGTACTTGCAGATAGACTCTTAAGTGTCTATACTAGATTCCCCCTTCCCCAACAATATACAAGAAAATTAGAGAATGATGCCAGAATCATGCTACTAGATATGACTAAATTATTTTTAGAAAGCTTATCTGTGCAAAGTTATTAGTAGGTAACCTCTGAATGACAAATTTAATATTGGAATTCCAAAAATCCTAAGCTACGTAGTCTTTTCAGTTGAGAAATTAGTCAGTCACATTACAGAATTCAAATCAGTTTCTTCCCACAGATGTTAACTAGAACCACTTCCTGAAAAGGTGTGTATGTGTGAGGGAGTATTTGCCAAGATACTTAGGAGGGTCTGAACAATTTATTTTTAAATGAAGAAACTGCACTCATTTTAGAGTCATAATATATTTCAGTGTAAGACACTTGAAAATTTACATCCATATTTCTATGTGAGACATGCTTTAAGTACAAAGCAGAAGTTTACCCACTAATTTGTTTAAACTATTTGTTACTACTAAAATAAACTGCAGTGACTCCAAGTTGTTGGCAGCAGGATGCAAAATGGATGCTCTTTATGAAGTATCATCATCACCTTACTAATTATATTCCTGTTGGTGGTGGATAGATTCCTGAGCTTCGGGGAGTTGAGTTTGATGGGTTATGCAAGCTGGTCTCCTTGTATACAAACCAAACATTTCCTCCCCACAGAATCATGTTAAGTAATCCAAAAACCTAGCGGGAGGTTAAAAAAATTATATATAGTAATAGTATTAAACTCTTGTGGAGCACAAATTTGAAACTAGCAAGCCAAACTGTTTGCTTGCAACACTCCTTTAGAGATTTAAACCTGCAAATTGTTTTAAATATTAAGTTAATTGATCCTCTTTCTACAGGGATCTACTCATTGGTAGGCCAATTGCTCCATGAGTTAGCAGTGAGAGTTATGGCTAATGAGCAAGCATCCTCATTATAGAGATGTAGGACCACGTCACCAATATGCAAGGAATTATGCAGTTCCTCCATTTACTGAATGGAAACTGCATGTGCTTAATCCCTTAATGCATGCCAGATCTCTACTGGCCTAGTGAGCAAGTGCAAGATCACTTTTGAACCCAGATTCTTACTGTTTAATACAATGTACTCTTGGCCACACTCCTTATACTTTAATAAAGGGGGAGAAGCTTGTTCTCCATCACCACAAGAACACTGTGCAATTCCCAGGCCCTAAAGAGAGCTTTCCTTAAGTCTTTGTTCTGGAGTATGTGGAGAAGTTTAACAGTTTCTACAAAGGCAAGGTTCTACACCTAGATATAGAAGTCAGGCAATATCTAGTTTACTCCTATTGGAGACACCACACATGAACTTAAAAAAATAAATCCACTTGGGGGCTTCTTTGCACTCACTGAGAGGGGCTATGGAGAGAAGTGATGTGGAAGCTTAAGAGAAAGGTACCTGGAAGAGAGATTCCCAAATGACTTTTAAAGCCATCTTTCTGCAAGTTAAATTACACAGCTTTGCCAAGAACAGTTTAAGAGGAAACAAATGTTACTTTGGTTAGTGCTTTCAGCAGCAGATTAGTAACTGCGCCTCTGCCGCCTCTGCCCAGGAGCCTCCGCCGCCTGGGGGACACCAAAGCCCTGGGCAGGTGGGGGAAATCCCCACATTCCCAACCCTGCTCCCCCAACCCCATTCCCTGGTGGCCAGGCCAGGTGTGGGGCAGGGGAAGCGCCTAGTGCCCCCTATCCCCAGCAGATGCCGGGGGGGGGGAGGGGAGCAAGGGAAGCCCCAGAACAGTGACCCCAGCTGCAGCTCCAGGACTGGAAGAGCTCTCACTACCTGCTGTAGCCTGGGGCCACAGCGGGGTTGACAGAGCTTCTCTGGTCTTGGGACCGCAGTTTGGGGGTGGAATGGACACAAAGAGGTGGGGCCATGGGCAAGGTCATATGTGGAGGGGGTGGAATGAGTGCTGACTAGGGGCGGGACCACAGGTGGAAGGGGTGGGGTGGCCCCCCTTTCCCACTTGCTCTGGCCCAGGGCCCTAGGAAACCTTAATCTGCCTTGGAGTGCTTTGCCTTAGGATGAATAGCATACATGACTGGTAACCCATGATGGAATTTCAGTAAAACTAAAAACAGGCACTACAGAGAAGACCATCAAGTGTGTATTGCAAGTTCAAGTGCAATACAAGCAAGGTTAGGATGCTATAAGTCTTGACATACGTACCACAGACATATTCAGAGTTCCCATGCCGGTAACAGAAGCAAACAAACAAGTTGATCCTGGTAATTTGCAAGATGCAATTTCCTGAACAATGCTGGGACCGGTGGATATTTTTATATCAGTAAGTGCCTTCGCCCAGGCTGAAGTGCTAACCAGCCACAGAAAAGCAACCATGACAGTAATAACCAAGTCCTGTAACAAAAGACAACTGTCAGTCAATTACCACTTCCACAACAGAATTAAACACTTTCCAGTTAAGGGGAAAAAAAAAAAAGTGAAAAAATTTATCAGACTTACAGTCAAGATACAACATAGCTACATATGCAATTAGACAGTGAGTGAGGAAATATCTTTAGTGGACCAGCTTTGCTGGTGAAAGACACTTTTGAGCTCAACAACAGCTCTTCTTCAGGTCTGTACCTACTGACTTACCTGTGCAAACATATTAAGCCAGTTTAGTTAGGCAGTCTCAGATACTAGTTTTCTTTGTGAACATAATACAAGTTACAGAACCAGTACTGTAACTGACTACAGATCTGTCTACACCCCTCAATACTAAAAAGGTTATACGCCTCTAACTTAGCGGCTATTGACTAAAATATGCTGGCTAGCATATAAAGATATTATAATACAGTGTGTATTATCCACCCCATGAGTGTGCTTAATGCATAAATACTGGAACAGTAATATAGCCTAAACTTCCTATACCATAATCCTGTTCACTTATGCCAAGTCTCCAATAACACCTTGCATTTGTTGAAGCAAGCATTTGGAATAAGCAGACAGGAAACTTGTCAAAAAAATCAAGTTAGAGATGGAAATACCTTCACAGATCAGTGCCTGAAATGCTAGTATCCAAAAGAAAAATAAGGAACAAAAGTTAGGGAACTGGAACAAACTGATGGGTTGGATTTTAGTGATATGTAAATAAGTATGTAAGTCAAATACCACCAGCTGAAATGTGCAACTTGGGAAGCACACCTTTTACGTAAGGGGAACATAACATCGCCGCATGGGACTGTTTTGGGGAGATTGGTGTTGTATACAACATTTTTCCTGTACCTACTACATTAATAAACCTGATTGATACTGGTTATTTGGTCTCTTAAGTATATTTCATAATGAACTAACTAAATGTAGTCAGGCAATTAACTATACAATTTGTCAACAGTTCAGATAGGATGAATCCACTTCTCTCTGATTTGGAGGCCCGCACTCCAAAAAAGTTATTTAAAACATGGCAGAATGTTTGGTCCAGTTTGGTGTGATAAGTTATCCTCAACATTCACCCCTACTCAGAACTGGCACAGAGGCTCAGGAGAATCAATTTGTGCTTGAGAACGCAGTACTGATCTCTTTAATATTAGATCTCTTGGTACACAGAGCTGGAAAATGTCATTCTGCTGTTTGAAGTGCTGCAGTTTTTAAGTTGTCCAATATGTAGACTCTGAATTATTCAGAGAATTGTCTAGACATTAGTGATTATCTTCACAAAATCCCCATGAGGCAGGAAGTGTGTTACTAAGTGTCTTGCCTAAGGTCACACAAAGTCTACAGAAAAGCTGATATCTGGGTTCCAAGCCAAGTCCCAGGCCTGACCCACTAGAAGATTTAGAATAGCATGTCAATTAGGAGTATAATAATTTAAAAACAAAACAAACACACGGTAATGCAGTTATACTGGTTTAAGCGCTAGCACAATGTTAACACAATGTGCCTTATACTGATATAGCTTATTCTATTTTGGGAAGTGAAAAAAGCTATACCTATAGAAGTGTTTTTATACTGTTAAAATTGCATTCACATATGGAGTAGGCGGGGAGGTTTGCCATTTAACTATACTAATATAGCTCTTTCTAGTTTAGCCCTTAGCCACAAGGCCTTCCTTTACAGATAGTGAAAGTCCCCCAGGCCACCAAGCCCTGTCTCTCACAGTTTCCAATTTGTCCAAATGGCACCTTAAGTTTGGGTAGTAAAACTTAAATTAAAGTTAGAAGTAGTTTTAACATCCATGCTTTAGGTGGTATATCTGACCCCTAAATCTTTCTGCCTTTAACAAGACAAAAAGCAAAAAAAGCATGTCTCTCATTGCAGTGTGAAAAAGCCTGCACAAAGGAAACTGCAGAATTGACAATATCCAGACAGCAGTCAAGTTGCCCAAAATATTTTTCTGTAGTGTTGAGTTTTAAAAACAACACTAATAGGGGAAATATTTTCATATTTAAATTAGATTTAAATTGACTGCGACCCTTTAAACTAAGTATTAATTTACTAGTTTTGTTATTTTAAGCAGCAAGATCCAAAACCCAAAAGTCTGATTATAGCCACGCTGCAAAGATCAAAGATAAGATGACCTTCACAGGCACACTTAAAACGTAAGCATCAAACTTATTGCATGCATTTCACACTGCAGACTTAGGCCTTCATTCTGCAATCAGATTGTACATGTGAACTTTGGAAACCACAAAGTCCCATTGTCTCCAGCCAGTCACTATTGTAGACCCAAATGCAGAAATTAAGGTTCTATATTTCTAGTCATTTAATCTGCAGCAATAAAGACGAAAGCCTGTTTTCTGTGATCCATTCTTGTAGTAAGATTCCCAGTCTGGTAAAGTATTTGAAGTCAATTCCTGATTACAGCTGACTGTCAGAAGATTTCAGTTAAAGGAGGATAATAATTTAAAACTAAAATTGGCTTAAGTTTTTATTTACATATTAGTTCTTTAGCAATTTAAAGGCTGTAAAATGGAAAAGAGAAGAAGGAAGAGTGGAAGTTCTTTACACATCTCCCAGTTGTTAGAATTTCAAATTAGAAGTTCTCTTAATGAGAAGCGTTTACCTGTACTGAAATAAAACAAGTCCAGGGCCACACTGATGTCCTTACTGTGATAAGCACAGACAAGATTGATAAGCGATAAAGTTGGTCTGCAGCCAACAACTCCTTTCAATACACTGAACTTCAAATCAAGAAATCTCAAATGCTTTGACCAGGCTATGCTCCTTTGTCCAGATTTGCAGTCTGAAGTCAGTGCAACCTGTGTTATTAGGTGTGTTAAAACAAGACATCCAAGTAACTTATCACTAGCCCTGCCCACCCTGAAAAAAAAACCCCACCTCAAACCAAACATCCTCCCCCAACACAAATCTTTACAAACCAAACATTAGTCTTTGTGTTTGCCTGTTTCTGTACCAAATTCATAGTAGTGTCATTGATTTAGTGGCAGCACTAAAAAGTTATAAAAGTCTATTTTGTTTTGAAGTAATATTTTCTGCCACTATGAGGCTAAATCGAACACTTATGCACGTACTTAGCCTTTAGCATGAGCAGTCCCATTGAAGTCAGAGGAATTCATGGGAGTAAATTACACACCAGTTAGAGAGTTTGCAGGATCTGTGCCTTAATCTTCGGTTTTCCTTTTCATTTACATTTTGTGAAGTTTAATAAAGAACCTCTTCCAGTAAATGGTATAGCATTTTAAATGCCATACCATTTATAAATTTAGTTTATATTTTAATCTAAAGTTGTAGTGGCAACAGTTTTCAACTTAATTTTACAAAGAAGTAACTAACTTGTTTCTTTTTAAAAATCAGTGATGTTTAATAAACCCAAGTGATTTAAAACCATTCCACACTATACACCACTTGACAATTTAAGTTTAAATTGATTATTTAAACATGCCTGTGCTGGGCAGAAATCATTTTTCCTTTCAGTGGTTTTAAAAATAATAATAAAAAAAAGACTAAAATAGTTTAGTGTTAGTTACTTACAATCAATGGGATTTTGCCAGTGTTTCGATACAGGTGCATGTACCCAACATATAGTACAAGGGCAGCAATACAGTAAAGGAATACCAAGACTGCAAAAAAAACAAAGAACTGTGCAGAAGAGGAGAAGTTGCCCACAAGGTGAAAGTCAGTCCAAGTGCCACTGCATCGTGTTGGATCTGGTACGCTAAACACAGCTGTATTCAACCTGTGGGGGGGAAAAAACAGTGCATTTTCCATAGCAAGACTTTGTCACACAAGTGGAAACCTCAGTATCTTAGCGTTTTATGAGAATAATGCTATCAACACTCCCACTGCATAAGGGATTCTTTAGATGAATAAATTGACCAGCAAATCAAATTGCTTAATACTCTCTCTATACACACCTCCTCCCCACCTTAAAGACTTAGAGATTTTTTCCACAAGACACGCCACACTGTTTAATACAAGTTACAACTGAAGACTAACTCAGAACCTGAAAGTTGAAGTTTAAGCCACTCGGATTTGGAAATAAGCCTAATTTAACTGTACTTAATTTAAGTAGCCTAAACTAAAACAGTTAGAGGAGAGCTTGCCAGCCAGGAAGCTACATCATGGGAGGGATAGCTCAGTGGTTTGAGCATTGGCCTGCTAAACCCAGGGTTGTGAGTTCAATCCTAGAAGGGACCATTTAGGGATCAGCCCTCCTTTGAGCAGAAGGTTGGACTTGGAGGTCCCTTCCAACCCTATGATTAGCTGTAGGGTAAATGCAAGCGTTTAGGCTCCTCCAACAGTTCTGCTGAGAGATTCAACTCAACCCTCCTGGGTTACTGAATGGACAGCAGAACAGATGTGCCCCCTCAAAGGGATACCCCCTCTGGATGTTGATTTGGGGCAAGGAGTCTTGCATCTTTTATACTAGCCATCAGCATCTGCTAAAGCACCAGTCCCACAGCCTGCTCTGCACAGCTACAGTCCTCAATACCTGTTGAGCATATTTACAGGATTGAGGCCTATGTTTATGAGGACTCCTTCTGGATGCTGGGAAAGAGGAGGAAACTTCACTCTTCTTCCTTCTCTATTTTTCTCCTAACCTTGCTGTTTATATTTGGCTGGGATTCCAATCATGTTTTTTGGTCTCCCTCTTCTATTCCCACACAAATATTGTTCCATCTTTGCTGCAATTTGTTATGGGCAACTACAAGCTTAAATTGACCATATTCATATATAAATCAGGTGCCTTAGCACAAAATGCCAGGTGAGCTTTCCTATTCAATACTTAAGCAAAATGCTATACCTAAAGGAAAAAAGTCTAAATTGGATCCCTCAATGGAAGTAGAATTATTCAATAGAAAGCATCTGTTAAAGACTTTAGAATTCCCTTAGAATTCTGTTTAAAGAATCAGCAATACTGTAATATTGAGATAACATGAAGGGTTTTAAAAAGTCTATAGATAGTTCTAACGATTCATGCACTGCTAAAGTACATGCTTTCAGCTCATGACAGTCATCAGGAAGGCATATATATCAATTTGGCAATACAATCTTTTGTCCCATCCACATAGCCTGCAGAGAGATGGAGACAAACATGCTTTCAGTATACTTCCCTGATTTCACAAAAATAGACCATACATTGCAGGATGTTTGAATTAGAATAAGATATGCACTTTTAAAAAAAGTAGTTAACCACTATAATATGGAGGAAACAAGTGAACCCAATAAAATTAGTGGGCAGTAGCAATGACAAAAAGGAAGTAAAAAAAATAGGCTCACCTGAATGGATAAGCAAAAACAGCTGTAACTGTTTTGTTCACAACACCTTTACAAGAAACTAAAATTGTAGTTGTACCTTTATAAACTCCACAGGTGGCAAAAACAAAGATGGAAAAAATCTATAGAAATTGAAACAATATATTAGTGCTCTCAGACTGTATGAAATCTAGTACAGTCCAAAATGGGAAGACAACATTAAATGATTTCAACATTCCCAAATAAGAGAGTTAGTGCATAGTGCTCCAGTAGCTATGTTCTGATTCAAATGAGTATGGTCATTGCCACAATATTTTTCTACAAGTAGTGCAGTCATTCATTTAATCAGAATTGCTCTCTTTTCACTTCAAAGAGATGTGGTTTGGATTTAAGCACTCCCCTAGAATCTAAAGAAAAATGTGAAACTAACTCCAAAGTGAAAACTAATAGTCCTTATTTTTCTTCACCCTTTTTATTTTCTTTAAAGTTGGTGAGTGCAAAAAAGTAAAACAAGTTTTTAGTTTTAGTTTCACTAATCCAAGGCATTTGTCACACCTAGAGAGGCCTGCTTTTAAAATTGAGAATTATTTTTATCTTTCACTGCCTTTGTTAATGTGCATCAGTGAAATAGCAAGACACATGGCAATTACCCAGAGAAACAGAGCCTGCTTCAGAAATACCAGTCCCCCCCCCACCCCCCAACTCCAATTTCAAGTCAGTGGAAAACCACCTATGCTTAGAACATTATTTATTAACATTCCCTTCCCAACCTCCACTGCCCAAACAAACAACAAAAACACAGGCCCAAGGCTTCCACTGACAGGAAGCAGTTTCTACATGGATCTTGGTCAATAGTTCTTGTTTCCCCTTCTCCACCCCAACAAAATGAAGACCCACCACACAGACACCCCAGCAGCACAAATATGCTGCAGTTATACCAGCTTAAACAAGTGAGGCAGGCACAGTCTGTCCCAAATACCAGATAAGAAGTTATTTTGTGGTGAAAATACTTTTAGTGGATAAAAAGAGATTTGGCTAATTCTTAGAGGCACTACCAACTTGGAGAGCCAGGAGACCCTTCACCAACCAAGCCATGCCCAAGCCCACATCTGCAAGCACTTGGCCTCATCAACATTCCTACCCCACAAAAGAGGCTGCTGTTACCCTACAAGCCCAGCCCTGCCCAGCAGGGGAGTTTGAAACCAACAAGAGGAATGGAGAGCCCTGAGGTGAAGGCTCTTGGCCTTTCACTCCCTTATGGCTCAGCTGCTCTATGAAAAACCAACCCCCCAGCTCTCCCTACCCCAGACTCACCCACTCAAGGACCTTAATGAAGCCAAGCGGCTCCAGCAGTGGGCTGAGATTGACTTGAAGGCCAAACATTTTCTGAGGAGAAAGATCAGCAAAGAGAGAGACAGACAATGAGGCCTGCAAGCAACCCACACATAAACCACCCACTGCTGGCAGCCAGAGAGGGGCCCTCTGCTGGTCCCTATAGGGCTTGCCTGACCAGGCCCCGCCCAGCCACAACCTGGAGCCAGTCCTGCCTCACCTCAACTGTCACCTCACAATGGGGCTGGGTGAGTGGCAGCTGCAGCTGGCCCCGCCCAGTGCTAGAGTTGCCTCCCTATTCCAAGGCTTCTACTTACCTGGCTGGGAGCTGCCTTCGGGGCACACTCGGGTGGGGAAAGCCTCACTGTTGCTTAAAGGCTTAGGGCATCAGGGTGTGTGCAAGGATCCCACTGTCAGTTAGGGCCCTTCTGTGGGCATGAGGGCTCTGCTGTCACTTGAGGCAGCACTGACATATCCAAAGGATGGTAAAGTTAGGGTCACAGCCATTGTGAGAGTTGTCAGACAAAATGTGGGGGAGGTTGGAGCTTGTCAGATGTGGCCCTAAGTGAATGGGGATGAGAGAGGCTGCTGGCCTGAGGTGGGTGGCTTGTGGAGTGAAGGAGACATTGGTATTCCTGGGGTGGGGAGGTTTCTTCCTCCCCTCCCCTCCCCTCCCCTCCCCTTCCCTTTCTCCCTGCACAGTATTCAGCTCCAGGGGTTGAAAAGTGCCACTACTACAAGGGATGACAAAGACAGCTCCATTACAGCTCCATCTGAGACCTGTCTCAGGGCCAAACCTTGTGGGCAAAGTGAACAGTATATCAGGGGGAGGGATAGCTCAGTGGTTTGCACATTGGCCTGCTAAGTCCAGGATTGTGAGTTCAATCCTTAAGGGGGCCATTTGGGGAACTAGGGTAAAAATCTGAGGATTGGTCCTGCTTTGAGCAGGGGATTGGACTAGATGACCTACTGAGGTCCCTTCCAACCCTAGTATTCTATAACAGCCTTCTCAGATTGGATGAAGGGTGGCAGGAGTGAAATAAAGGCAATGGTCACTGTAGCCACAGATGTGGAAGGCAGTTGCAGGCAACAAGCTACTTCTTCTTTCCCTTACCTGGGCTCCAGCTGGAGCCTAGTGACTGTGTGAGAACTGCAGGTTTAGGGGGCTCCGTATGAGTGTGAAGGCTGGTGGTTCAGAAGCTTTATTCAGTCATAAAATAGCTGAAAAAAATCATCCCATGACCCACCATAATCAAAAGATTTGGATTTTGTTGGTTATGGATCAAAAAGCGGGGCAGTGGGGAGAGGCAGTCATGCTGGGACAGTCCACTGGGTAAATGTTCCAGTGCCCTGTCCCTTGCCTTCTCCAGCTTAAGGAGGACACATGCAAGAAGCTAACTACCTGATTGCTGACTGGAAATAGAGAGGTTGCAATCCTGTGCTTCTGGGGAGATAAGGTTTGTATTATTGTTATGGAGGCACACGCTGCAGCTCCATATGTAAGGCTGAATTGAGTTTTCCACTTGTGGTGTCAGGAGATGGAGAACTCTGTGAGGCACTGGTGAATGGAGGTGGTAACCATCTTAACTGAGAACAGCCTGTGGCTTCAATCCCTTTGAGAACAATGGAAGACGACAGCCATTTTTAAAAAGGGCAATTCTTTATGAGAAGATTTTATAACTGCAGCTTCTGCTGAAGAATAAATGTACAGTTATGAAGAATAAGGGCAAAAATTATGATAATCTTTAACATAATCCCCCTCAAATGTAGCCTATGCAATGCTCAACACTTTCTTGAGTTTGAAATCCCATGCTTCTGGTTTTCCCAGAATTGTCCCTTTTCTGAGGTAGCTGTTCTGGGAAAAATGTAAGTGTGCTTGGTACCAACTGCCAGCTGTCCATTTTTATAGGCTCAGAATAACACTGGAAGTCCTAGTTTTTTGTGCCTCAGAAGTGGCCACCCTACCTGCTTCGGGGGGTATGACTGGTGTGTTTCTATCATGCAAAGGCACAAAGATCCAGCCAGGGAGGGAAGGAGAAGGGGAGGCTGCCAGGCCAGGAGGCAGGGAGGAAGAACCAGTCATTACACAGGCATAGGCTTGGACTGCTGCAGGAGCTGGCACCAGGGACACCTGAGTTTCTTCTCATATGCAAGGAAAGGATGCAGAGCTTGTGCGGTCTGAGTGCCGCTACAGGGTCCTGGAAATAGTCCAAGCCTGAAGCCATGAAGATGTTTTTTTCTCTGCCCGATTTACAAAAATAGCTGCCTCCTCACTTTTTTCCTCGTCTGGCACCTTCTCATTCACTCTCACTTATGCCAATGAGCATAATGACTCTCTCTCACACACAACATAGTATATGAAGTCACATAATTTATCCCTGTGTCATCACTTGATGTACTTATCCTTGAGAGATACGTGCCTACACTACAGCTCATAAAATGAATGGAGTAGGATCATTTGACATGAAATGCAAGAAAGGCTTGATATTGTAGATGTATTATTCTTCTGTTAGTATCTATAAAGTTCTATTGGAGCTGGTTTAATTCCTGGCATGTCAGTGTTGTTATTAAAGCAATGCGGTAGATATTCCCACCCTTGGGAAATTTTAAGAAAAATGCTATTGTAGACAAAGCCCCCAGGTGAAGAATGGCTCCTTTGCATTTGGCCTCAGCTCTGCTTACAAAAACCCATAATGAACTTTGGTTGTACACCTCTCTGCCTGGTGCCTCCAGCAGAAAAGAATGTGCTAACTAATATGTCCTGACGATCCACATGGGATACTTCCCTGTGACTTTTAAAAAAGATCTTTCCTCTGCTAATCCTACATTCTACCCCTGGAGATATTTTGGCAACATATACTCTATGTCTTCAGCATAAGCAACAGGATTTTATACAGAAACCTAAATTAGGAAACCTAATTGGTGACGTAGATACTGTTAACAGAACTGCATTTGTTGAAAAGCCTAGACAAAGAGATTCATCTTACAGAGTGCTGTTAAGTTTGCTGGGTTCAGACTCACATATTTATTGGAAGTCAGTTCCCAAAGCAAGGATCTGCTGCTGAGAAAGCCCTGTCCCTCACCCTTATGAGGCAGATTGCCGAAATGTTCCCTCAAAAAACATCTCAACCTCTGAGATAACAAGGACCCAAACACCTAAAATCTTTTTAGTTTGCGACCAGGCCCTTGAATTACAGCTAGCAGCCAGTATAGAGCACTGGTGTAACATGTTCTTCTCAGTCTGTCCTGCTCATTTTGAACTAGCTGAAGCATTTGAGTAAGCCCAAGTAAGCTTAAAGGTAAGCCCCAGGAACAGTGTTAATAGATGTGCCTCGGTGCTTAATTTGTAGTGCAAGAGGTGCTGGGGCTCAAGCAAGTTTTTTACTTTCATAACTGAGGCGCCACGCCCAGAGATGCTGGGGCTATGAACTGCCAAGCCTAGAAGTGCCTGGGCTCAGCCCTGGCAAACTCTGGCACAAATTAAGCACTCACGTACCTAAATTATTAAACCAGCCTCTGGAAATTGGCCGTATCAGTCGCTGTTAATTTAAAGGATGGAATACATCAAATATGGGTATTTTCATGCATTATGGTAATGCAGTGAAGCAATGCAATAGGGCAACTTACTCCAGCCATTGTCTAATTGAATACTGCATGCAGATGTGGTCGCCCCATCTCAAAAAAGATATATTGGAATTGGAAAAGGATCAGAAAAGGGCAACAAAAATGATTAGGGGTAAGGAACTGCTTCCATATGAGAAGAGATTAATAAGACTGGGACTTTTCAGTTTGGAAAAGAGACAGCTAAGGGGGGATATGATAGAGGTCTGTAAAATCATGACTGATGTGGAGAAAGTAAAAAAGGAGGTGTTATTTACTCCTTGTAACAGAAGAACTATGGGTCACCAAATGAAATTAATAAGCAACAGGTTTAAAACAAACAAAAGGACGTATTTCTTCACACAACACACAGTCAATCCTGTGGAACTCTGCCAGAGGATGTTGTGAAAGCCAAGAATATAATAGGGTTCAAAAGAGAGCTGGATAAATTCACAGAGGATAGGTCCATCAATGGTTATTAGCCAGGATAGGAAGGGATGATGTCCCTACCCTCTGTTTGCCAGAAGCTGGGAATGAGCGACAGGGAATGGATCACTTGATGATTACCTGTTCTGTTCATTCCCTCTGGGGCACCTGATTAGTCACTGTTGGAAGACAGGATACTGAGCTAGGTGGACCTTCGGTCTGACCCAGCATGGCCGTTCTTATATTCTAATTAGCACAGCACAGGAATGAATATGTATAGAGCAGGCTTAATTTGTTGTTTGGTAATATTGGCAGAAATGTCAAAATTTTAGTGTATTGTACTGTCATCTCTATTACATTCCATTTTGATTCTTTTACTGCCCTCATTATAGTAGTATCTGACTGCCTTCAGTTTTGTATTAAACAATATTAGAGAAACAAGGTGAGTGAGGTAATGTCTATTATTGGACTAACTTCTGTTGGTGAGAGAGAGAGAGAGAGACAAGCTTTTGAGCTATACAGAGTTCTTCTTCGAGTCTCAGATTTCTGTAGCTCAAAAGCTTGTCTCTTTCTCTCACCAACAGAAGTTGGTCCAAAAAATGATATTACTTCACCCACCTTGTCTCTCTACTATCCTGGGACTGACATGACTACAACACCATTGCATATTAAGCAATATGACTAACTTTGGTCACAAATGGTTTGTTCTTCCTCTCACACTTCTGCCCTGGGGAGAAGATATGTGCTACGTAGGATTTTATTCTGGTAGAATTTTTGTTTGTTTTGTTTTAGGCACATGATGTTCTGGGTTTTTGTTAGAGCAGGCAAGTTTCGAGAAGTGCACATTGCACTTGGAGCAGATGGTGCTGAGGGTTGTGATGTTCCTTAGTTCCACAGGGAGCCCTTTCTACAGTCCCAGACTGGCGCCTGAGGAAGCTCAAGTTTCCTACATAAACAAGCTATACCCTTATGGCAGAAAGTTCCATTAGGGCTGAGGATCAGAGCTGTCAACCATGGTCTTCAGCCCAGTGCTTCAGCTGATTTTTTAGATATGCTGGAGCGAGGCCATTGAGCACCTTGAAATTAAGGACGGAGACCTTGACTCTCATTCTGGGGAAAGGCAGTGTAGAGCATGGAGGACAGTCTTTGTATATAATTACCCTCATAACAAAATCAATTGAGTTAAAACACGGATAAATTTAGCCCTATAAGAACAAACCCACAACAGAAACCTGAAAGTCTCTTTGGAGCCATCCACACAGCAGATCAACACAATAATGCCATAATTGTGTAACAATAACTCCATTTGGTCTTGCCTGTTTAGATGGGACCAAATTATATTCATTACCACGTTATAGAATTATGTTGCAGCCTGTACATTCTGTAAAGACAACCTGTAGGCAGACATGCCAAACCTGTGGGGGAGGGGGAACACAACAGAAACTGGGCTTGTTTTTGGCTTAATTGGCTTGTGAGTTGCTTGTTGGCTAATTTTTAGCTTGTTGCTTGTTTGGCTTGTAGCTTATTTTTTTAAATTGGCTCCCAGCAAGCAGGGGTCACAGGAGGCAAGCAGGGGCAAGAGGGGGAGAGATTCTGGGGTGCGCAGTAGGCCCACCACAGTTCCAGACTGCATGCAGGGGGCAGGAATCTAGTCACACAGGGTATTGGGGTTCTTAGGGATTGGCTTATTTTGGCCTTGTTTTGACATGGGACTGGTTGATTTTTGGCTTACTATGAAAGTCGGGCATGTGAAAGTTGACAACTGTGCCTGGAGGGAAGAAGCAGATTTTGCCTCTTTACAAGCAACTTCCTCCCCTCCCCTGCAAGAAAACAGAAAAAGTACTAATCACCTGATGTAGAATCTGAATGTCCATTCACATCTTCTAAGAATTTATCACATTCTAACCTATAGCTTCTGACCCCTTCATAAACCTTCAGTTAGCTAAACAGTAGCTGAGACTGACAGACCTTTCCTATGGAAGAGTATTTATGCCCTCTTGTGGTTACATCACACATTAAGCCTATAAACAAAAACTACTGGAGATGCACTGCTGAGAACTCAGACCCTCTGGAACAGGGGTGGGCAATCTTTCAGAAGTGCTGTGCCAAGTCTTCATTTATTCACTGTAATTTAAGGCTTCACGTTCCAGTAATACATTTTAATGTTTTTAGAAGGTCTCTTTCTGTAAGTCTATAATACATAACTAAACTATTGTTGTATGTAAAGTAAATAAGGTTTTTAAAATGTTTTAGAAGCTTCATTTAAAACTAAATTAAAATGCAGAGCCCCCTGGACTGGTGGCCAGGACCCAGACTGTGTGAATGCCACTGAAAATCAGCTCGGGTGTGCAGAGGAGGACGATAAAAAAGAAACCGATGTTAGGAATCATTAAAAAGGGGATAGAGAATAAGACTGAGAATATATTAATGGCCTCTTATATAAATTCCATGGTAACGTCCCACAATCCTCTTGAACTATGTGTACAGATGTTGGTCTCTCTCTCCCAAAGATATTCTAGCACTAAAAATGGTGTAGAAAAGGCTACTAAATGATTAATGGTTGGAGAGGGTCCATATGAGGAAGATTAAAGAGGCTAGGTATCTTCAGCTTGGAAGGGGAAGACTATGGAAGGGAGATAATGATAGAGGTACTTAGTAAAAATCATGAGTGATGTGGGAGTGAAAGTAAAGAAAGCTTCAGTCGTGTGGATTGTTTTACTTATCAATCTACAAGGAACTAGGGATACACCAAATGAATTAATAAGGCAAACAGGTTTTGGTAAAAACAATAACCAGGACGTTTTCCTTCACGCGACAGCATACAGTTAACTGTTGGAACTCCTTACTGAGAGGATGTTGCAAGGCTAGGCACTAAAACAGTGTCCAGGTTGCTAGCCGTTTAAATATGAGAAGAGGAGTAAAATAGAAGTCTGATCTGGGAAGTATCTTACAATGATTCCACTAGGCTCTTATGTAATGTGCGGTTTGACGCTAGGTACTTAGTTCTAGCTGGGTCGCGCGCTTTCCTCTCTTCTGGGATGGTTCAGGGCGCATTGCTTGCCTCTAGAATGCCAGTTCGTATTCACTCCTAGTGTCCTTGGAGGAGGGGAGTGGGAGAGGGAGGACCTGGGCCCGCCCTCTATCTCAAGTTGTCCCAACTGCCAGGGGCCCTGGGGTCTGGATTGGGTGAAGCCATATAATGACATAGCCGGTCGTGTCCCTGGTTCTCTGTCATCTATCAGGGATCGGATGGCTTGTGAGGGCTACTTCGCGATGCTCACGTCCTATAGAGAGTCATTGATCATTGCTGTTTTAGCCTTCCTCACACTGGGGTGCGCACTTTGAGCATTCGTAAGGTGTTTGGGTTAGGCAGGACTCCAACTTCCGCGGCGACTCCTCCAAACTACTAGATTGTGATCTTTCTGTGGAAGAACAGCATGCCATTTCAAGTCTCTAGTGCTTGCCTTGCGCTTCTTACTATGCTACAACTGTGTCATACAGCGATGCACGCTCTCCGATTTCATGACTCTGAGACTATGCAACATACGTGACAACTTCAGCCTCTTTAAGGTTCTGTGAGCATCATTTTCAGCCAGTAGCACACACTAGCGTCTAGCACCTGCGTGGGAATCTCCCTGCTGGGTACACTGTCATTGCACTCTTCTTCTAGCACTCTGCACTCTGCACTCGCACTGTCTGCACAATCAACTCTGCCTTCAACTGACCCCACCGTTGACTGAAGCAGGGGTTTATATCCATGACTGGAGTCAGGTTGCTTAACTGAATCAGGTGCTCTAATTGGAGTCGAGGTTTGCTCTAACTGGCAGTCAGTCTCTACTGGAGTCCAGGTGCTCTAATTGGCCACAGCTTTCTAGTTAATCTAAAGCAACCTTCCTCCCTTGGCAGGAATAAGGCCCCCTGCTAACAACTCTTATGCTGCCTCTGGCCATGCTGTATCACAGTAAGAATAGTGTTCTTCGCCCTGAAGTGCAGACCAAATGCCAACCTGCCATCCTGAGTTTCCCCCTGTGCTTGAGAAAGATACCGGATTCCCTTCACTCCCCCGGATATGAGTCACACATGCCCTGGTTGCCAAAGAGGCTAATGGAATTTTGGGCTGTAAAAGTAGGGGGCATGCAGACAGATTTGAGGGACATGATAATTCCGCCTTATAGACATTGATAAGCCTCATCTGGAGTATATTATCCAGTTTTGGGTCGCCCACTACAAGAAGTTTGGAGAAATTGGAAAGAGTCCAGTGAGGGCACAAAATGATAGGCTGAAGCACATGGATCATGAGGAGAGGCTGAGGATGGATTTTTAGTCTGCAGAAGAGAAGAATGAGGGGATTTGAATAGCTGCTTCAACTACCTGAAAGGGGGCTCCAGAGAGGATGGATCTAGACTGTTTTGAAGTGGTACCGATGAACAGACCAAGGAGTAATGGTCTCAAGTTGCAGTGGGGGAGGTTGGTTGGATTTAGGAAAACTTTTTCACTAGGGAGGGGTGGGGAAGCCTGGAATGGGTTATCTAGGGCGGTGAGGAATCTCCTTCCTTAGAGTTTTTAAGGTCAGCTTGAAAGCCTGGCTGGGATGATTTAGTTGGAGATTGGTCCTGCTTTGAGCAGGGGTTGGATAGATGACCTCCTGAGATACCTTTCACCCTGATATTTTATGATTCATGATTCACTTTGTGCCCTAATATTCTTGTTTAATGTTGTTCTGCAAAACAGGCATTTTTCTCCCTCATGCAGGAGGGAGAATGCTGGATCAGGCAACATTCTGATTTGGTTTGGTTTGGGTTTTTTGGTTTGTGTCTGTTCTCTGCTTCAGCTGGGCTGAGGAGACAGAAGCAAAGTTGGCCATGAAAAAGGGAACGGTGGCAGAAACAAAGAATAAAGGCTGAAGATATAATTGGTCAAACTGGTTGTTAAGTGTAGGGAAAATTTTCTAAGTGGGCAAATAGTGAGGAAAAGGAGGCAGGACTTATGGAGAATTTATAACAAGGAAGTGGAAGTTTAAGGTCTGTACCTGTAGTCTCTTAGAGTATGGCGTAAACTTACATTTTACAGCGCTGGAGTTTAGCAGCTGTCTCTAAGCGTGTAGGGAAAGCGCTGCAGTGTGGGCACACGGACAGCTACAGCGCTGCAATGTGGCCACTTTGCAGCATTGCAGTGCTGTTGGGAAGTGATGCATTGTGGGCAGCTATCTCAGCGTTCAAGGGGCTGCAACGTGCTTTTCAAAACAGGAGTGGGGGGCAGTGTGACAGGGAGCGTGGGGAGAAGAGAGAGTGGATTTTGGAGCTGACACGTCTTAGCCCCTGCTTGGCAAGTTCTAAATACTGGAAGATACACAGCACCTACCCTTCAATCATTTTAAAAAGTTTGACCTTCCCCCACCCTCTCTATCCACGAAATAAATTATGCACTCCAAATAAGCCTTTCAGACCACAATAACAGCTGCTCAACATGGACTCCCCCCTCCCTCTCTCCTCAAGCAACAGCTGTAACATTCAAAACATTCCCTGCTCGCTCTCCTCGCTGGAGCAAAAAGAGGCAGCTGTGTTTGTTTTTTAGAATAAGTAGCTGCGAGGAGCTCGTCGTTCAGGCCATTCTTACTGGTTTGTTGTTGGAAGGAATCCTGGGATACCTCTTACCCTGGAGACCATAAGCACTTTTGTGGCCACTTACGAGCATCCTGCATCACAGCGTGCAATGTTACACCCAAGCAGACAAGGTGTAATGCCACGCTGCAGCCGAGTTGCAGCGCGTGGGCTGTGCTTGCAAATGTGGACAAGATAAGTTGCAGCGGCTGTAACCCCATCACCAGTGCTGCAACTCTCCATATAGGCCATACCTCACTCTCACAGCTCTGACTCTTCTCTGTACTTTAGTGGCAGAAGATCTCAGATCAGTTCTGGACAAGCAAACATGTATTAGGAGATGTTGCCATGTACATCCTCCACATGCAGATAACAGATTACTTTCAAAATTAGAAGTGTGATTATTTTTCAGAGATTATTGCCAGACACATAGGAAAAACTTGAAGGGAGGAGTTAACAAAACGTCATAATTCATTTTACAAAAGGCAAATAGGAATCCTACTTCTCAGTGGTGGCGTTAGTCACCTGCAAGCTATGCAACTGCAGGGAGCCCAAAGCCGCGAAAGGGCCCCTGAAGCCAGCTAGGTGTCACTGCTTCGCATGCCTGGTTAGTGCTAACCCAGGGCTCAAAATGTCATCGTCTCACAGTATGACCTGCAATACATTGTATATGCACAAGCAGGACTGGACGCTAGAGTTTGAGCAGCCCTAGGCGGAATACAGCAAATTTCGCTGCCCGCACGCTGGTCCTGCGGCTCAGGTGGAGCTGCCGCAGTGGCTGCCTGTGGAGGGTCAGTGCTCCGCGCCCTACGTGGAGTGCCGCAGCGTGCCTGCAAGGAGGTCCACCAGGCCGCGCGAGCAGCCGACCATACGCAGGCCGACTGCAGCAGCTCCACCCGACCGCGACCAGGGACACACCAGCAGGCACCACTGCGGCACTCACGGGAGCTGCCTGCCGCCCCCTCCCGGCGGCAACCAGCTGAACCCAGGGGACCCCTGGGCTGCTGGCTGGCCGCGGCGGCGCCCTGCCAGGGGACCCCTGGTTGCCGGCCTGCACACGCGGCACCTGACCCAGGGGGCCCCTTGGCTGC
This sequence comes from Chelonoidis abingdonii, assembly GCF_003597395.2. Lineage (NCBI taxonomy): Eukaryota > Metazoa > Chordata > Testudines > Testudinidae > Chelonoidis > Chelonoidis abingdonii. The sequence goes on from NC_133769.1 coordinate 29,100,316, forward strand.
CGGCTCCCGCGGCGGCGCCCTGACCCAGGGGGCACCCTGGGCTGCGGCTGCCGCGGCAGCTCCCTGACCCAGGGGGCATCCTGGGCTGCCAGCTGCCGGGAACGTCAGACTCCCCTCTGTCCCAGAGCAGCGGCCTGCTCAACCATTTAAAAAAAAATTGGGGGGCGCTTTTTGGCACCTCCCAAGTCTCGGCGCCCAGGCAAACCGCCTAAGTCTGCCCAAATGGTTGCACCGGCCCGGTACTGCCAGTTCTCTAGTAAGGGCCGAGAATTGAGCTCTGGCAAGGGGGCCCAGACAAACCTGCACGCGTTGCCTAAATAAGATATTCTTTACTAAGATAACAAATTATTTACACATGCAGGAGGAGCAGGCAATTGGTGCAAGCCCGGGATGCAGCACTGCATGTCAGTCGTGGCCTTTCTGAGGGAACCTCTGGCAGCAGTACTCCCGTCAGGAAAACAGACTAATGGGGCTCTTATCTGATCTGCAGCTTGCCTGCTTTGCAGAAACTCTGGACATTGCTGTTGTTCTATAAAATCCCTTGCGACAGAGAAAGAAAGCTAAAAAAAGATGCCTGTGTAGCGGGAAACCCTGGATCGTACAGTAATTCTAAAATATGGTCAGCAAAAAAAACATTAATGATGGTGCATTTTCCATCTGCACATGGAAGCAAGACAGATCATGGATTAGGGAAGTGTCGTTTTTTCTTCTATTATTGAATTTATGAGTCTGCCCTAAGAATCAACTTCATGCATCTGGGTATCTCAAATACCAGATCTCAACCACTATTGGCACAGGACTTCAGGGTAAGAACAACAAAAGAATGAAGGGCTGAAAATGTTGATTTTAAAGAATCTTAAACTATCTGAATTATGCCCTTGTAGCTAAGTGGACAGTTAGTATGTATGGTATAAGTGTATAGGATAAGGGAGAGGAATTTGTTTAAGTGGGTCACCTTGAAGTTTTTGGCGATGAAATGAAGTGAAGGAAAATTTCCTGCAGAGAGGTCTATTAGAATATGGGACTAGGCTTTCAAAGCAAGTGATAGAAGCCCCTTGCTCGAGTCATTTAACTAGACTAAGACTTTATATTCCAGCCCATACATTTCAGGACAACGACACCTGCACTTGGCAGTGGCGGGCAGAATGGCAGATGCAAAGGGCCAAATGAGATCTTCCAATCTTATTTTTATACATTCTGCTTAAACTCATTAAACATAGTTGGCCATTTAGGCTTTTAAATATTCCAAGGCAAGGGTAGGCAACCTACTGGCAAAGCATCCGAAAGCGGACAAGACCCAGCAGAACAGTACCGGCAATTTGCCACATTACATAAAGAGCCTGGGATCATTAAGAACTACAACAGTCAGACTCTATTTTACCTCTCATATAAAAGGCAGCACCTGGAGATCACAACATTCCCCCAGAGATTACATTGAGGATCAGTATTGAGTCAGAAAGAAGAGTACCACCTCCGTAAATACCAGTAGCACCCTTGGGTTTTCCCATCAAAGTATTGATCAAGTCTAACTCTGCTTAGTTTGTAAGATCACAGGCAGAGGTGGTCTGGCTGGCGATTGCAGTTTAATAGAAGCTTGTTTAAAATATGCTTGTTTTTTAGAATTGATCTCTATTTAGCTCTTGAAATCAGTACTTCAACTACTCTATTGTTTGGTCCTAAGAAACTTTAGATGTGTCCCTCTGTTTCTAAAATGCACTATGGGTAGCATATGCTGTATCTGTTCATTTGGTCCTGCATAATACCTTTTCGTTTGCAACTTCATACAAAGTAGATATTAATTATTTGTATTACAGTAGTTCATAAAAGCACCATCCAAGCCTGTTATTCCCTAGAATGAAGTGCTCTGCACACACAATAAGACAGCTTGAGGAGCTTAAAGGCTTATATAACTTTTATTTGACTCACAGATACAGCTTTCAGGCCTCAAATATACTCTCATAATGTACTAGCTTTTTGGGCTAGGAAAGCCTGAAAGTAGCTGCATTTTAATGTATTTAGAATCATAGTGTTTAAGACCAGAAGCAGCCACCAGGTTATGTAGTCTGACCTCCTGCATATCCCAAGCCACCAAGATCTCCAAGCACCTTTATACTATCCAGGTGGTTGGAAAAAAAATTTAGCATCCACTTTATGCATTGGGCGGATATTGCTATGAACATTCCCTGCGTTTCAATCAAATCTGTTGGCAGTTTATTTATAATTTCATTATACAGCTGAGTTGAATTCATTAGTTTGTCTTTTCTGAGATCATAGATATCCCCACAATTGACTAAGGATGGATTAGTGGCATCAATATGAAGTCATGTTGTTTATGGTTTTGTTCTGCTATGAGTAATATTATTGACTTTGGCATAGTAGTCTCTGTTTTGCATGATTTCAAAACAGTATGTGACACAGAGGTATAAAATAAACCAAGATATCCCAGAGCAAACAGGACTATTACTACCATATGAAAAAATTCTTAACACATTATTGGACTTAAAAAAGAAGAACATTTTAGGGCTCAAGACCAATTATCTTGAAACAATATCTAAATACTGAATGTTATGTCAACAACAACAAAAAACCAACCCCATCAACCTGAGGGTATAAATAGCATGTGTATTTCAGACAGTCTTGAAATGGTGTTGGCAACAGAGGCCGGAATATGCTAAACCTAATATTTTAAAACACACAATGATATTTTTAAAACACTTCAATTTGTGACAGAAGTGTAGAAAAGTATCCTGAATCTGAAATGACATATACCTGATTTAAAAAGCTGGAAGGTTTTTGAGGACGATCAAGTTGTATGTAACTCTGCCAGGTGGAGCCAGTGGCAAGCAGGACCGGGTTCAATAGCCAGGGGTTCTTTTTCAATTATATAAAGCAGAAGTGGCTCAAGCCCCCACCAGTAACCTGGGAAAATTACTCACCACCCCAAGGTGCCTCTGAGAGGCAATACTTCTACTCTTGCAAGCACAGAGTCTGAGTATAGAAAAGAAACTTTTAATGTGAAAGGAGGGAAGTCAGTTAATTAGGGAAAATGCCGCAAGCAGAATTCATAAACCTAAAACTGTGAGCAGAACGCCCACCCCAAGAGTACATAGGGCAGTCTTCTGCCTCATGTTCTTGAGTTCTACAGCCAAAAGCTACTGTACTGTTCCCCTCTCTGCTCCCTCACCATACCCCACTCACAGTGGTTGTCCTTGGTCAGTGATGACTCAGAGGTGCATCTGTGTGAGTTCACCTCTCACACGAGGAAGAAGGCATCTAGCTTGCTTTGCCATCTGAGCACTTGCTCTGGGTAGCCACCTTGCCAGCCAACTGCTTGCCACTTTGGCTGGCTGCCCATCAGTTACCTTCTGTTGCCACCTTTGTTAGGACATACATATTCAGGCCTGTCTGCAAAGGCCTATACTTTAAGAATTTAGGTGTATTCTTATCACTTAGTTAGTTATAGAGGTATAAAAGAAAGAATCAAAGATCACTGTCTGTGGAATGGCCTTCTCTTACTGTCAAGCATCAGAGGGGTAGCCGTGTTAGTCTGGATCTGTAGAAGCAGCAGAGAATCCTGTGGCACCTTATAGACTAAAAGACGTTTTGGAGCATGAGCTTTCGTGGGTGAATACCCACTTTGTCAGATGCATCTGACGCAGTGGTATTCCACCCACGAAAGCTCATGGCTCTGTTATGTCTTAAGTGCCACAGGATTCTCTTGCTGCCTTCTACTTCTCTTACTGCTGACAGCTAAGGCCTTCAGCTAACATGTAGTTAGGCAGCCATTAAACTGCGGAAGTGTATGGCTCACATCCTCACATTCCAACTATCACATTGAAATAAAGTGCTATTGGGCTATTGGAATCCATTCCTGTCTGATATTTCACTATCACCCGAGAAAAGGAAGAGCCTAGAAGATGTAAAGAGGAAACTTTATGGACGCCATCCTGTCTGGCAAGAACCCACTTATCAATAGAACACAGCTGAGAACCTTATGTCATGTATAGATGTAGTTGTGAAATCCGTTCCACTGTCTGTATTTGTTTTGTTGTTTAGTTCGCACTGGGTCTCTGTCTGGTTCTGTAATGGTTTCTCGTCTGCTGTTTAATTAATTGTCTGGGGTGGAAACCAATTAGTGTGGGGTATAATTTTCCGGTTCATAACCATGTTACATGTTAAGGATTGCGTTAGTTAAATTTCAGATAACGATGAATTGGTTAAGGAATAGCTAGCAAAACTCAGGTTTTCTATATAGTCTGCAGTCAATCAGAAAGCTGGGGTGGGAAATGGGAACAGGGACTGGGGTGGGGAATTAAAATCATGTCTTGCTAAGCGGGAAAATGGGAACAGGGAACAAGACAACAGGCAAGGCTGTTCTATTGGGTCAGAGTGGAAGGGGAACTAAAGTTCACCCCAATAACATCGAATTTGTTTGTGCCTTTGACTTGGGTATGGTTGCTCTCTGCTTAGTGTGAGAAGGACCAGGGAAGTGAGAGGTAAGGAATAAGCCCCCTAACAACCTGCTCTAGTTAGGTCAGCATCTTAATGATTTTCAGCTGGGCAGCAACACTGCCTCACCACAAGTGATTTCAGCTCTTACTGAGTACCTGACATAACAAAAGGCTCATACTGAAGCCTATTTAGCTCTACCTTTGAACAGTAGGGAGGAACTGGTTAAACCAGACTGTGTCCACACCACTTGACTGGGACACCTATCCCCACCCCTCTTACTTTCTCAGGGCTCTGACATTCATGCCCCTGGCTTAACGAGTACCTTTCATCTGAGGGTGACCCCTTCATTTGGGACAGGTTAAGTGCAGTTCTGCTCCTCTTTATTCATACAATAAAGACAACTCCCCTTTATTCATACAATAAAGACAACTTCATTGATGACAGAATTTCACTACCCCTGTGTTCAGTACTAAAGTGATTTGTAACTCAACACCAGCTAAAGTTGATCACTTTGAGCAACACAGCTCTATCTGCTGGATATCTTGGCAGAGTAGATGTGTTCATGTAAATACAGTTTGCTCCTCAAGTCTCTCCCCCTCCCAGCTAGCTGTCAGGGGAGAACTCATTCAGACCTTGCTTTTATATACATACATACATACATACAGATAAACATACACGCACACGATAGTGGATGTTGGCTGTATATTGGACTTTAGTAACTAATATTCACAATGAATAATATGACCAGCTCTACGACTAAATTTATCCGTGTAACAATAACCACTGGAAACAGTGGATACTGACTTCTGCCATGTAACAGTTATAACCTCTTAGAATTCTAACCAATGTGATGAGGCCAAATCAAGAAACAAAGACCAATCTCTGAAACAGCACAAATATCTTACTGAAGAGTTTAAAATACTGGGAAATTAGGTTTCACGTACTTGGGTTGAAGAGCTGTCTAGAAATGCAGATGATCAATGAATGTATAGTTTGTCTACAGAACAGGATGCACCAAGTATTCTTAAAGAATCTGATGAAGTGTTTAAAAGAATGGGATGCACTGAAGATAGTATAACATATAGATCCAGTGTGCAAAAATTAAAGTCCCAATAGTACTAACAAATAAATCAAAAGCTGAACTAGAAAGAACAAATTAGGTGTTTTTTGTGGAGGAGGGATAGCTCAGTGGTTTGAGCATTGGCCTGCTAAACCCAGGGCTGTGAGTTCAATCCTTAGAGGCAGGGGAGGGAAATCTGTCAGGGACAGTACTTGATACCTACTAGTGAGGGCAGGGGATTGGACTCAATGACCTTCCAAGGTCCCTTCCAGCTCTGTGAGATAGGAATATCTCCATATGTTATTTGTTCTTTTTATTATTGAGAAAATTCAGATATCCAAGTGGGTTCAAGATATAATCTCCAGGGGAAAAAAACAACCAAGAATAAAAAACTCCCTCTAAATTGTGTAGACCTAAGAGATTTGAATACAGCTATAAAGCACAAGTTCTACCACATGACAACAGTTCAGGAGATCCTGTCTAGACTTCAAAATGAAAGAGTATTTTCAGTTTTGGATACAAACCAAGGGTTTTGAGAAGTGCAACTTGATACAGAAAACACAAACTGTACTTTTGGCAGATATAGGCTAATGACTTCCCTTCAGGATTGCTTCAGCCCCTGATGTGTGTAACAGTAGACAGGGAAGTAAATGGATATTGACCCTTGCCATGTGACTGGGTAAAACCTTTTTAAATGTGACCCACATCATGTGATCAGCACCAGGAAATAGAAATCAGTTATTTACCAGCACTCCTGTGGGTCACACTCCTTTTCCATGTTGTGGGAAGAAAATGAAACCTTTGACAAAATGGAGCAAACAAAGCTACTTAAACTCGTTAGTTTAGGAAAGGAACCTGGCAGGAAACTGAAGCAAGCAAGCAATATTGCAGAGAGAAAAATCTTCCACCCTGCTGTCTGCCAGGCAGGCCCAGAGCCTCTAATTCTTGGGTAAAATAATAAGTACAATGTTCCTGGAAGTTTTTTTGTGCAGAAATGACTCCAGCATAACAAATCTTTGTGTATGAGAATCTTCTTAATTTCTAAATTTTTTGAAAATGTTTGCACTCCCTCAGGCCCCAGCAGGTAGCTTGAGCCACAACAGGACAAAGCAGGCCTGGATAAAATGGGCTTTTCACTCTACAAGGCCTTCCAGATAGGGGCATCTCCTTGATGCAGCAAGGAGAGAAGGGAAAGGGTCAGTGTTGCACAGGACCTTCTTATGCTCTCTCTCAGTTATTCTTACTGGGCTCTTCAGCCACTCAGGGAGCCTAATTAGGCCTGTCAATCCTGATAGGTCTGAGTTTCCCTCTCCAGTCAACCCTTTTTTCTCCACTTCCTCCTTTCTTCTCATGGCCCAACTCTGCCCTTCAGATTCACTTCTCCAACCTTTATACTCTCATCCCTCTCCCCCGCCCCTTCTTCCCAGGGAATTCCCTGCTGAGACGTTCCTATCTGGTGTTGTCTGGACCAGTGATCTGCTAGGTCACGCCAATACTTGACTCTAGGAGCCAGCCTTACCCTGCTTTGCTGTGAGAACCCCCACTCCTGGACTGTTCACGCACAGCCTCTGGCATGTAAGCTGTTCCCAACTACTTGCAAGCAAATGACANAGAGAAGGGAAAGGGTCAGTGTTGCACAGGACCTTCTTATGCTCTCTCTCAGTTATTCTTACTGGGCTCTTCAGCCACTCAGGGAGCCTAATTAGGCCTGTCAATCCTGATAGGTCTGAGTTTCCCTCTCCAGTCAACCCTTTTTTCTCCACTTCCTCCTTTCTTCTCATGGCCCAACTCTGCCCTTCAGATTCACTTCTCCAACCTTTATACTCTCATCCCTCTCCCCCGCCCCTTCTTCCCAGGGAATTCCCTGCTGAGACGTTCCTATCTGGTGTTGTCTGGACCAGTGATCTGCTAGGTCACGCCAATACTTGACTCTAGGAGCCAGCCTTACCCTGCTTTGCTGTGAGAACCCCCACTCCTGGACTGTTCACGCACAGCCTCTGGCATGTAAGCTGTTCCCAACTACTTGCAAGCAAATGACACTAGCCAATATCTCTGGTCCCAGACACAACCCTGGGAACCTCTGTCCTGCAGTGTCCAGTTATGCCCGCTGGACATTTCAAACTTATATAAGTTCATCAATTTAACTAAGAAATTGATATGCAACAGGCTTGTTATCCCAAGGGGAGTCTCTGACACACTTCAAACCAAACACACTGCTTCAGGTAGAACAAACAAATATATTTATTAACTATAAAGATAGATTTTAAGTGATTATAAGTCAAAGCATAACAAGTCAAATTTGGTCAAATGAAATTAAAGCAAAATGTATTCTAAGCTGATCTTAACACTTTCAATGTCCTTGCAACTTAGATGCTTCTCACCACAGGCTGGCTGGTTACTTTTCAGCCAGGCTCTCCCCTTTGATCAGTGCTTCAGTCGCGTGGTGGTAGTGGGTGTCTCTAGATGTAGGTGGAAGAGAGAGTGCATGGTGAAATGTCTCTCCCTTTTAACATGTCCTTTCTTTCCTCTTGGCTTTGCCCTTCAGAATCAGATGAGCATTACCTCATCACAGTCCCAAACTGCCCAAAGGAAGGGGGTGACTCCCTTGAGTGTCTAACAGATTCTTTGTTGCTGCCTAGGCCAGTGTCCATTGTTCCTGTGAGGCTGGGCTGGGTTTGTCCCATCCAGGCCCTGATGAGGTGTGAACTGCCTCTCTGTTCTTGAAGAGTTTTTGCATAGGTTTGCTTTAAGCCATGAGGATACATTTTCAGCCTCATAACTATATACATGAAATTATAACCTATAACATCACTATAACATTATTGTAAGTTACTATAACATCACTATAACAACCATTCTCAGTGCATTATGAGCCTTCCGAAGACACCCAACATGACAAACTTTGCATTAGATGCTACACAATCATTTTATAAAGATGAACATGGGGATGTAAAGTGTTCCTCTGAGATAGAGCCCCCCCCCACCCCATTCTGTGACACTGGAGAACGTTGGAGTCCTCCAGAAAGAGCTAATAGTAGCAAACAGGCAGGACACTTCCCAGGCTAAAGAAGCAAAGAATCCTGTGGCATCTTATAGACTAACAGACGTTTTGGAGCATGAGCTTTCATGGGTGAATATCCACTTCGTGGGATGCATCTGATGAAGTGGGTATTCACCCACGAAAGCTCATGCTCCAAAACGTCCATTAGACTATAAGATGCCACAGTATTCTTTGCTGCTTTTACAGATCCAGACTAACACGGCTACTCCTCTGATACTTGACACCATCCCAGGCTAATGAAGCTGTCTTGTCTGCCTGATCCCTTCCTATTCCATGACTGCAGTCCATAAAGATGAAAATTCTGAAATAATTCTAGCCATGAAAATCTCCAATGAGTTAAAACTGCTCCAGTCATGAGGCTCAAACTGCCTCTGAGTGGGATGGTTGGGGTTCCAAAAACTCCTCACCAGTGAGAACCTGGAGGCCACATAGCATAAGCCAGGGTTTCTCAAAATAGGGGTTTGTTTACCTGCTCCGTCCGCAGGTTCGGCTGATCGCAGCTCCCAGTGGCCATGGATCACTGCTCTGGGCCAATGGGGGCTGTTGGAAGCAGCAGCCAGTATGTCCCTCGGCCTGTGCCGCTTCCAGCAGCTCTCATTGGCCTGGAGCAGCAATCCATGGCCACTGGGAGCCGCGATCAGCTGGACCTTGGACGGGGCAGGTAAACAAACTGGCTCGGCCTGCCAGGCGCTTTCCCAACACAAGCGGTGACCCCAGTTTGAGAAACCCAGTTTGAGTAAGCTATGAGGTAGAGATTTGGTACATGTGATTTTTAGAGTAAGTAGCAAATAAACATCTTTAATGCAATGCTGTCCAACTTCTCAGAATAAAACTTCCTGTAAGCATCCCAGCGTGCAAACCATTTCATTAGCTATTTATCATACTTCACAAACAAAGCATTTGTTCCAGTAAAAAGATAGTAGGGAATAGAAAACAGGGCTTGGAAGGGAAGTCTTGCTACTGGTTCCTCTGTAGTTACTGGTTCTGCCATTGACTTCCAGTGCAATTGAGAGCAAATGTCTGCAACTTAGTTTCCTCTCTGTACAATGGGGATAGTGATACTTTCTGTAAAGTGCTTTGAGATCCCTGGATGAAGAAGTGCTGTGATAAGCATTAGCTCTCATGTGCCCATTACCACAGAATCTAGGTGCCACACATAATTAAAACACAATTGGCCAGATTGTCAGCCCTTCTATAGCACTCCAGCAGTGCCGAGGGGCCATGGAACCAGTTTTGATTGACCTCCAAAGGATTTCCCCAGGTGACACAGAGCTGGAATAGCAATTATTCATCACCATCTTCTGGCCCCAGCAGCATTCCTGGGGAACAGTGGCTATAGCTAAAACATATCCATGCTCTGGCCATCCTTCTGCTACTGGAACAGCCCCTTGGGGTCACAAGCAGCCAGGCGTAATATAGAGGAGCCCTAAGACTGCTCTGGCTTGACTAGCTCTGCAAAACTGGCATAAAGCCACCTTTGTCCTCTCTCCTCAGTCCTGCACTGAACACAGGTCAGCTGGATCTCAGAATCTGGGCCATAATTTCTGTATGAAAATGCCATACTTTCCACATTCTCCTTTGTTACTTTTAAGATTCTCATTTAAATGTGAGGCTCAGACACTTGTGATGGAGATTTCTGCAGGCAAAGATTGCTCCTCTCAGTCAATGCCTCTAGGACGAAAATGTAATAATCTCTATGTCACATGCATGGGTCTGCCCAAAGTTCTTTCCTACTGGCACTGAAAGTGCCGTATTCTTTCACGCTTACAGAACCCTGACATTCCTCTCTCAGAGGAACTTTGCATACTTGGCACACATTCAGTGGCTGTCAGCTTTGGCAGATGCAAGGAAAACATTTTGTAACACTGGAAAAATCTCCAGGATTCCAACCACATATGACCGGTCAACAACATGCTCCTCCAGTAGCATCTATAAATTGATAGACATACAGATGAGTAAACAAAATCCCAGAGAATTAGAGGAAAAAGGAAGGGGAGGAGGCAAGGAAGAAGGAAAGAGCAAGGGCCAAGAGTACCACCTTCTCTCACTGTTCGTTCATCCCATTGCAGAAGTGCTAAGCCCAGACATTCACAGAAGTCAAGAGCCAACCTTTTCCCCCTCAAACCCCCATCATGAGATTTTAAAAATAAAAGTTTCAGGTTCCTTTTATTTGCTTTCTGGTTGTTGAGCCTTTGGGGTTCACATTTTAAAGCTTTTCTTTGCAGCCACAAGGACTAGAAAACAAAAAATGCACTTTTCTCTTTTAATGAAAGTGGATACCTTCACATAATCCCATGACACCAGGAGCTGGGGCTTTGAGAAGACCACCACATATCATGAAAGATATGATCAAGAGTTGGCAACACTGCAGTGATTGCCTATGGAAGCTCAACCCTGCAATGACTGATCCCCCAGAGATAATGGAAAAGATCCCAGATGAGGTGGAGGAGCACGCAGAGGGTGGCATGCACCCTTGTGCAGAGCGCCAGCACAACACCTACACCAGTGATGTGTAGTATTACTTGAGACTTAGGCCTGGTCTACACTTGAAATTCAGGTCGACATAACTATGGTGTTTAGGGTGTGAAAAATCCACAGCCCTGAGCTCTGTAGCTATGCTGACCTAGCTCCTGATGTAGGTGCAGCCAGGTCGAAGAAGAATGATTCAGTCAGCCTAGCTACCGTTGCTCAGGGAGGTGGTGTTTCTACAGTGGCAGAAAACTCCTTCTGGTCACTATAGGCTGCATCTTCTCTACAGGTTTACATTTGTGTAACTACGGCACCAGAGCTATGCTGCTGTAGTGCAGATATAGCCTTATACGCAATGCTAAAGGTCTTGTGCAGACACTTTGCACAGGTATGAAATCCATTCAAGGTGAATTCAGAACAGCCAACCACTGCAGCGAGGCTGGGAAAGTAGAACCAAACACAGGCACTGGCCTCAGGCTGGCAGTACAAAGGATTTTCCAGGGAACTCTGCAGAGCAAGGGTTCAGATAGACAGTGGTCTCCACAACTGCCCTGTGGCACTGCAAAGTCATTAGTGACTTGTTTCTGCAAGAGTTGTTTCATTGTACAGAAGGTCAAATTCTATCCTGTTGGAACTGGTGCAAGGGCACATTGATTTTTACTTTCAGTTCTTCCAAAAGGTGGCTGTTGATGGCTGCGAGCTTTGCACGCAATGGGCAGTGGCGTGTTTTTTACATTCTGGTGTTTATTTAAAAAGTGATGAATGCATATGTTTAAGGCAGCATACAAGACATGGCCTGCAAGCAAATTCCACTTCTTCTGGGACATGACACAGCCTGTTTGCCTTATAAGACTTCGGAAAGGGAGTGCAAAGGGTAAGCAACTCAGCGAGCCTGCCCTAATGCTAGTAAATAAATAAGCAAGCAGCCAGGGCAGTTGTTTTTCATTATCAGAGGACACGGAGCAATCCCTGGGTGAAGACTGGGCAGAAAATTATATTGCTGGCCTCTGTTTAGAGTGTAAGCTTTTTTAGGGTAGGGGTCTTGTCTTCATACTTGCCTGTAAGACACCTTGATGTTGGTGATGCTTTATTCTAATACAAAAGAATGAAGGGACCTGGTGGGCAAGGGTATCTGAGAACAGAGATGGGTCAAAACTGGGAGATATTTAAGTCTCATCCAAAAAATTTAAAGAATGAACTGAACAGCAGCAAACCCAATTTCTGTAGCCACCATGAGTGGCTGGGTGACTTCAATCAAGGTGCTTGGGGACCCCACCCCCCAATAGATTCAAATACTAATGGGTAAAGCTGTGAGTCTGTCACAGAGGTCATGGATTCTGTGACTTTCCGTGACCTCCATGACTTCTGCAGCGGCTGGGGCAGGCAACCCCGGAGCCAACAGCAGCAGTTTGGGTGTGCGGGAGAGGGCTCAGGACGAGGGGCAGAGAACTGGGGAGCATGGAGGGCACTTACCTCAAGGTGGGGGGCTCCATAGCTCCCACTGGCGTGGCCCCCCTGCAGCTCCCATTGGCCACCTAGGAGCTACAGCAGCCAGTCCTTGTGGTGGGAGCAGCAGAGCCCCTGACTGTCTCCGCTGCCTAGGAGCTGCAAGGATGTGGAGCCGGGTAGGAAGCCCTGCCAACACCTCCCCCAGCACCAGCAGGGGTCCTGGGCTGCATGGCCTGGCCTCTTCCTGTACCAGCAGGGGTCCCGGGCCACCTCCCCCAGCACCCGCAATGCCCCTGGACCACCACCTGCCAGAGCACCCAAGGCCCCTGCCCAAGTTTTAGACAGGGTGGATATTTTTAGTAAAAGGCATGGACAAGTCACAGGCCTGAGAATTTTTGTTTGCAGCCTGTGACCTATCCATGACTTTTTTACTAAAAATACCAATGACTAAAATGTAGACTTGCTAAAGGGGTTATTTACAGCTCATGTTAGTTGCTTTGTGATAACTAACACTCTCAGCAGATATTAACTCATGCACCTTGGAGAAATCAGAGTAACATGCTCTGCTGCACCCCATTTCTACTTTATTTGCTTGAACTAGCCCTCCCATGGGAGCTTGCTTGACTCATCCTTCAGGGGGAGCTCGTTGTAATACAGGACTCTGAACCAGTTATCAATGCAGTTTTGTCTATACTTAACAAATGGTATGCTCTAGACTTGCAGGCACAGAAAATCATGGTAGATCACTCATACTCCTCCGATGTGTGCACAAGCTTGAAAAATCACCTTCTCAGTACTGTTTGCCAGCCTTGGATCTCATGAGGACCTTCTGCAGGTTCAGGGCACCAGAATAAACCCCGACCCTCTGGGGAATAATTTAGAGGGAAGTGAGAATTCCAGGAGAGCATTTTGTGGAATTTTCCTCCTCCTCTGCTTCTGCCCTCTCTTGACCATTGGTTTTCCTGTGGCCTGGTATGATTGGGAAAAGAGTTACCGCTCAGGGTGGAGCTTAGTGAGTAGTTACAGTATAGCACAAAGTGCAGAGCAATGGAAACACATTCTAACAGGAAATCACTTATTTCCTTATACTTTTGAAACAACAATGTTGATGTTGGAGCCTCATCTGGTTGTCAGAAAAAATGTGAACTCACTGAAAATAGCTTCATCCTTTATTTCACTCTGAAGGGTAACATTTTACAATCACTTTGCACAAGTGTAAATAGCTACACAAGGTGCCAGGCTCTGGAGAATCAAGCCCTAAAAATGTCTAGCTTCTTAAACAAAATGCAGAGTTTGAATAAAAAAATTAGTTTCGATTCAGCTAAGAAAGAAACTAGTAGGGATTTTCCATCAATACTTAGTTTTGTTTCTAGTGCTCTTAAGACAGAGATTCATAGTTCGGTTACTTGAGAGCAATTGCTTGGATTCTGAAATCCTGTGGTGCCTTCCAGAAAGTGAGTCCACTGATGGACAAAACTACTTTTGGCAGGAAATTTTGGAAAACCTGATGTTTTCTGGTACTGGAGTTGGCTCATTTTTAGTTTCTCTTCATGACCTTCCTGTGTACTCAGTGGAAGATATAGCCTCATACGGGACACACTAAAATTATCCTCTGGGCAAGGGTGGAGCACTTGTTTGTTTTGGTGTACTCTCATTGGGTTTTAGAAAAAAGCCTAATGTTTAGTCAAACCTTTCACCAATAAGCTAAGCAACTTTTAACTTTTGAACAAAATCAGAAGCAGGAAAAGTTTGCTTAGTGTCTTGTAGCATTTGACTGCAGAGGCATATCGATGTTCCCCACCAAAACAACTCAATAGCCTTGTTTACACCAAGCAGTGGTTTTGTTTCCAGATTCTGTTTTGCCATAGTAATATTTCCAGTTACTGCTAATGTCAATTTTGTTATTTCTGCAAACATTTCAGCTTGTTTTGCTATAGACACAAATTACTAGAGCTGTTGCGTGATTAAAAAAATACAGAATACAAAGTATATAGTGCTCACTTTCTGTTTTTAATTACAAGTATTTGCAATGTAAAAAACAAAAGATAGGCGAATTGAAAAATACTAATACAAGTACTGTAGTGTAATCTCTTTATAATGAAAGTTGAACTTACAAATGTAGAATTATGTACCAAAAAATAACTGAATTCAGAAATAAAAATGTAAAACCAAGTCCACTCAGTCCTACCTCAGCCAATTGCTCAGACAAACAAGTTTGGTTACAATTTGCAGGAGATAATGCTGTCCACTTTTTGTTTACAATGTCACCTGAAAGTGAGAACAGGTGTTTGCATGGTACTGTTGTAGCCAGCATTGCAAGATATTTATGTGCCAGATGCACTAAAGATTCATATGTCCCTTTATGCCTCAACCACCATTCCAGGGGACACTATGCTGATGATGGGTTCTGCTCATAACATTGAAAGCAGAGCAGACCATGCATGTTCATTTTCATCTCTGAGTCAGATGACCACCAGCAGAAGGTTGATTTTTTTTTTTTTTGGGTGATTGTTTGGGCTCTCTAGTTTCCCCATAGGAGTGTTGCCATATAAGACCTTCTGAAAGCATGTTCCAGCACACCTTGTCCCTCTCAGATGTTAGAAGGGTACTTCAAATTCTTAAACCTTAGGTCAGTGCTGTAGCTATTCTTAAAATTCGTCAACATTGGTACTTTGGTGTTTATCAATCGTCTGTGAAAGTGTTCTTAAAATGAACATGTGCTGGGTCATCATCCAGACTGCTATAACATGAAATATATGCAGAATGCAGGTAAAAACAGAATAAGAGACATACAGTTCTCCCTGTGACTGGGCTCCTAGTAGGGAGCCAGCTGTGGTCCTCAATTAGGGTGAACTGCAAAGAATGGGGAGGCAACAGTCCCATAAAGCTGGTGGATATTGCAATACTTAGATATACAAGCCAGCATAACACAGCTTCTTTATTACCTCACTGGTTATTTCAGAGTCCAAACACAGTTCCCTTAAAGTGATCCAGCCATCAGGTCTCCATTCAGGTACCCATATCAAATATGATGAAATTTATATGAGGAAATAGATTAAACAGAAAGAAAAGTTCTACCAATCCACAAAAGGATCAGACAAATATTACCTCCCAGGTTAATGAATGTTTAGATCTTACCCAAATATATGCTACTGCCAATTATTAACTAAACTAAATTATTATTTTAAAAAAAAAAAGACACGCATTATGGTTAAGAAAGATTAATTATACATACAGACACGAGCTCAATTCATTGAGGTTCAGATCACGGCAAAATGATGAGCTTTGTGTTGCAAAGATTTCCTTTAGAATCAGTTCATAGGACATAGACTAATGACCAATCTCAATTCAGGGCATTCAGACTAACCGGGACCTCAGTCTTGCAACGCAGACAACCCTTGATGAAATCTAGATGACAGAATCAGGACCCAAAGACTTTTATTACAATTTATGTCTTTTGAAAAGTTTGGAATTCCTCAGGGACAAAAAGTAGTAAGATAACTTGTAAGGAGGGCCATCACTGGTACTGTAACTATAATGAATTAACATAAATGCCATTTGCTTGTTCTGCACACCATTCAGTAGTACGTTTTCAAAGAAAGATGGAAATAAAAGAGCTTTTGCCCATGTTTACAATTCATTTACATGATAGAATGGCGTTCTTTTGACATCTTGAATTATCAGCAAAAGTACCACAGACAGGGAGGCTGTTGATTACATCGGTCACCCTACTCATACTAATTGTAATGACACAAACATTATCTCCCAGGTCCTCTAGGCTTTTCATTTTGAAGGATATTTAATCCTTTCTAGCCATGTCGCCACAGTCCCCCAAGAGTTCAGTACAAAGTTTTAAGGTGACACATTTTTTAAAACAAGCATCATTCAGCATGGAAGCATGCCTCTCTGGAATGGGTGCCGAAGCATCAAGGGGCCATATGAATGTTTAGCATATCTGGACATAACACTTGCAACGCAGCTTACATAACAGTGCCACAATGAAATACCTAGTTTTGCCACTTTCAGGTGACATTGTAAATAAGCGTGGGGCAGCATTCTTCTCCCATAACCCGTAAGACAAATTTGATTTATGTCTAGTGATTGATGCTGAACAAGAAGTAGGACTTGACGTCGGGACATTGTAGGCTTCTAAAGTTTTTACATTGCAACCGCAAACAAAACACTGGCAGTTATGTAACAAAAATATTTACATTTGTAAGTTACACTTTCACATAAAGAGATTGCAACCACTGTCTTGTATGAGGTGGAAATTGAAATTTTATTAAAAAAATCTTTATTGAAGTGCAAATATTTAATAAAAATACTATGTCAGGTGACGCTCTGTACACTTGGTGATTCGTGTGTTGTAATAGCAGCAGACGAATCGCCTGTTGGTCAACCGGTATCAAGACTACAAGACATTTTGGCGGAGCATGGAGCTTCCCGTAGGGTGAATGGAGATTCAACCCAGAAATAGCTCATGCTCACCAAAATTGTCTGTATTAGTCTATAAGGTAGCCACACGGATTTCTGCATGGTATTACAAGGTCCAGAGCTAACACGGTTACCCTCTCGATACGTTGTGTTGTAATAGAATCAATATATATTTTGAAACATTAGAAAAACATTTCCCAAAAATATTTAATATAATTCAGTTGGCATTCTACTGTTTAATAGTGCAATTATTTTGAGTTAATTGCATGAATTCAAGCTGTGATCAATCAACAGCCCTGAGTTTCCACACTAGTTTAAAACAGTAAAAGAAGGGAATTGCTATGGGCCATTAAACAGGGCCGGTGCAACCATTTAGCACTTATGGCGGCCGCCTAGGGCCCTAGTGGTCCTGGGGCACTAAAAGCTGCTCCCTCATGGGCGAGGAGATAGGGGTGGCATGGTGAGCTGGGTGGAGGCATGTGGGGGGGGCCGATGGGGAAGGCTGCCACGCAGTAACGGGGGGCGGCGTGGTGCACAGAGGAAACAGCTCACCTGCCCCGCTTACCTTCCACTGCTGCCTCTCGGCTGACGCACAACAGCCCAGCTTCTAAGTCTCGCCTCCAATCAGTGCTGGGCAAGCCTGGTGGGAGGGAATTTAGAAGAGCGACCGTGGTGCTCAGATGGAGGAG
The DNA here is from genome assembly GCF_003597395.2 of Chelonoidis abingdonii. Lineage (NCBI taxonomy): Eukaryota > Metazoa > Chordata > Testudines > Testudinidae > Chelonoidis > Chelonoidis abingdonii. Next base: position 29,117,930 of record NC_133769.1, read on the forward strand.
ACGGAGCTGAGGTGAGCTGGGCAAGAAGCGACCCAGGCAGGGTTACGCCCTTTGCCACATGGGCGGTGGGGGTTGGGAGGGACGAGGGGGGAAAGTCTCCGCCAGAGCCAGAGTTAGCTGCCGTGGCAAAATGGGGGGATGAGGAAGCCTCTCCTGGTTTGGAGTTAGTTACAGTCCGTGGGGGCGCCGGGGGGGGAAAGGGGGTTTAGCTGTCGTCACGGTGGGGGAGTAGCTGCTGCAGGGGGCGGGGCTCCCCAGGTCAGGGTCTGAGTTAGCTGCTGTGGAGGGGGTGGGGTTAGCTGGGTGGGGGGGTGCAAGGTGGAAGTTTCGCCTAGGGTGCGAAACTTCCTTGCACCGGCCCTGGGCATAAACAGTTCATTATTGATTATGAGCTGTTGACAGAGACAAAGTGACACAAGGGGCCTGATTCCCTTCTCACTTACAGTAGTGCCACTCCATTTGCTTCAGTAATGTTACTCATGATTTACACCAGTCTAAATGAGAGAATAATTCTTTGTTATTTATAGAATGTTCACCATAATGAGCAATATTGTCAACCCAAAATATTCAAAAATCAGATTTAACCATGAAAGTTTTACAAATTAAAATTGGGAGTTCTGTTTATTTGCTATTCATTTTTGAGCCTCCAGGGTGCACTTGGGTCAGATTCTCCAGAAGGGTTAGGAACAATTTTTAGAGTCTTTTTTTTTAAAATGATAGCTGAGAGTCTCACATAATCAAAAGATTCCAGAAGCTGGAGGTGCTTCTTTGAGCAGGTGTTAGTGTGGATCCTACTCTAGACATACATATGCCTTGTGCATGAGCTCAGTATGTTTTGAATAGCCCTGTGAACTGGGGCTGCACCAGCACAGAACCTGTCTTTGTGCTTCCATTATGAGGGCATAAGCAAGACAGCAGCAACTTTCCGTCAGTTCCCTTTTACTGCCCATGGCAGCAAGCTGCAACAGCAGTGCCTGACCTGCTAGTCCTTAGCATTTCCTATTGTTAATTAGAAATTGTTTACCTACATTTAGAGAATTCTATTCAAACCTGTTGATCAATTTGGATCATTAAAAGACAAACCATCAATCCTGGTACAACACTGTTAGGTGCTCTGGGCCACTATCATCCCTCATGGAAGACTAATTGCTCCAGCTTCAGACCCTGTCCATGCTGCAGCAGCCTTATTCTACTCACTGATGGCCACAGTCAATGCTTTGTTTGTCTCAGAGACACACATATTGATTGGTACTCTATCTGCTGCTTGTTCTTCTCCCAGACTCATGAATTGAGAAGTTCTTATCTCAAACTCCATTTCTTAGATTAATTGATTACAGTCACTTCCCACCGTAAGGGGGAATGTGCCCAAGAAGTCATCTTCAGTGAGATTCCCCCTACTGCTGTGTTGAGATCTGGCACAGAGAAAAACAAAACAAACAGACAAAAGAAGGACTTGAAACTGAAGGCTCTGCCATTGACAACCCTGGTCCTGAGAGTCAGGGACATTTGGAACACAGGTAGTGGTGTCTGGAGCCATGTTTTTAAGTGTTTCTCCTAAGGAGAGTTCAAGACACCTCTCTTCTAGAGACAAACCCACTACCATATCAAGGGCTGCTGGTACAGGCTCAGCGGCAAGGTTGGTGCTGGAAAAGCACTCACTCTGATGCTAGCAATACAAATCCTGATGTGTATACTGATCAGAGTTCATCAGGGTATATACTGGCAGAGGAGTCTGCACCTCCACCAGACTCTCTCAGCACCAAGATCTTTGTCGGCCTAGTGCACACCATCATCCCAGTACCAACATCATGTTACACCCCAGCACGACCCCTCAGGGAGATATACTTTTACTCATCGTCACTGTGGTACATCTTCTCACCAGCACTGAGTATGGAAACAGCTTCCTTAAGATCAGGAAGGGACCCTATGTAAAACACCAGAGGCTCCTCATTTAGAGCCCCATCACAAGCCTGACACATGGCCGTGGGCTAGTCACCCACAACCAGGACAGCACTACCAGTAAACATGCTCCCCTGGCCCTATTGGGCTTTTTGGGTATCACCTCCCATGCCTCCAGCAGTCTATCCCCTTTATACCTGTCAAGGAAGCAGAAGAGATCCCGCTCCCCATCAGCATCTCTAGCCAGACCACCCACACTAGTGTGAGTTGAGCACAGGACAGAGCAGCACATGGAGGAGATAAAGAAGAGGAGGCTGCTAAGAAACCATCATCCCAAGAGGAGGCTGTGTCCCCAGCTCTGGAACCAGCACTGGATGATTTCAAAACATTCCAGGAGCTACTGGCTAGAATTGCAAAGAACCTGAATACTGAGACTTCAGTAATTCCAGAAAAATTTCAAAAAACTTTGACATTCTGAGTTCCTCAGCTTCAGCCTGGATAATCCTCCCTATAAATGATAGAAATCTTCACCCTGCAAAAGTGCTATGGCAAACACCTGTCACTATTCTTCCTACAGCCAAGAGTGTCAAGAAGTATCCAGTCCCACAGAAGGGATTTGAGCACTTTTATGATCATCCCAATCCAGCACCCCTGGTTGCACCTGTGGTACAGGAAAATTCTAAGTCAGTAGAGAGTGTCCCAAAAAAGAGAGGGGGCCCACAAAATTAGACCTCTTTGGAAGAAAAGCATATTCTTCTGCCTTCTGGCATTGCAAACTAATAAGCCCTCTTTCTTAAGTATAGTTTCCTCACATGGGACAAAGTGTCACCGTTGCTGGATGCAGTCCTGCAAGACCAGGTGGCCATTTGGTGTCTGAAACATTCCTGCAGATGGCCATGGGTTCCTTTGTCACAGCTGATAGTTCCATCGCCATGACTGTTACCCACCTCGTGGCTGCAAGTTTTGGGCAACCCTAAAGAAATGCAATGCATTACAGAAGAACTGCCATTTAATGAGATGGAGCTGTTCAGTGAATGAATGGATGATCTTCAAATATGTTAAGGACTGCTATAAAGAGACAGTGATCAATTGTTCTTCATATCCATGGAAGGTAGGACAAGAGGTAGTCAGCTGAATCTGCAGCAAAGGAGATTTAGGTTAGTGTATCAGTGCGGCACCCACCTTTCACGAGCACCCCATTTTGGTTGAGTGTGTCTGCAGTCTTTAAACTGTCCCAGCCCTGGTATCAGGCCAGACCCCCAGGGATTTCTGCTTGGAGGCAATGGTTTTACCCTCTCTGGGCCCTTCTGGCCCCAGCTCTCCAAATGGGCCACTATGTAGTTCAGAGCCCTTCTGGGGTTTAATAGCTGCCCTACAATTAGACACTTCCCCAGTGGCCTATTGGGGGGAGGAGACAGGAGGGAAGAAACTTGGGCCCATCCACTATTCTGGGTCCCAGCCCAGGGATCCTAAGAATGATTGCCAAGTACCACCACGTCCCTTTAATGAAACTGCTTCCAGTTCCCAGGGCCACTTCCCCCTGGCCCCAGCCTTCACCTGTGCTTCACCCTTACCTCAGGACTCTTGTGTTCAGGCCCAGCAGCCAGACAGGAGCTCTCTCTCATTCCCCCCCATCCTTAACAGCACTGAGCTGTCTATGTGCTGCAGTTCCCTTTGGACAGCCAGGAGCACTCCTTAGGCTCCTGCAAGAAGCTACCTATCTCTAGCACTGCAGCTCCTTTTTATATGGCCCTCCTGAGCCCTGATTGGCTGCTTTTCCTGCAGCCATTCTAGGCTGCTTGGAGGACTTAACTCCACTGCTCCTTTCCTGGGAAGGGTGTGGCAGGACCCTGAAGCCTAAAGTTTTCTAAATTATATAGTTAAATACTTCAATAGGGCTTCGAAGGGAGGTTGTGGAATCCCTGTTATAGATGTTTGTCTAGCCTGTTCTTAGAAGCCTCCTATCAGGGATGGTCTAGGTTTACTACCTCAATGTGGGGAAAAGGCCTAGATGACTTCTCAAAGTCTCTTCCAGCCCTATGTTTTTATGATTAATTGCATACCTTCAAGAACTCTAGCACCACATAACATTTTCTGGGAATATATATATGAAAAAAAATTCCCCTCTCACCCCTATGGGTGGTATGTGTCTTCCTCAAACTCGGGTCCTCTACCTGAGGCTGGGAGTTTGAGGGCTCACTGCGCAGTATCTTAGCTTTCCTAGCACTGCACTCTTACTGGACAGAGAGCTCTGATGTTGTTCCTGGGATCTGTTCGAGCCACTCACCCAGCTTAGGAGTCACAGCCCTGAGTGCTCCCACCACCACTGGGACCACTTTGGCCTTCACTTTCCACATCCTCTCTAGTTCCTCTTTCAGGCCCTGGTACTTCTCCCAGCTTCTCATATTCCTTCTTCCTGATGTTGCTGTCACTTGGCACTGCTATATCTATCACCACCGCTGTCTTCTGGTCCTTGTCTATTACCACGATGTCTGGTTGATTGGCCAGTACCTGCCTGTCCGTCTGGATCTGGAAGTCCCACAGAATCTTAGCCTGCTATTCTCCACAACCTTCTGTGGAATCTCCCATCTGGTCTTGGGAGGTCTAGCCCATACGCTGTGCAGAAGTTCCTGTACACAATGCCAGCCACTTGGTTGTGCCGTTCAGTGTATGCTGTTCCTGCCTGCATCTTACATCCTGCCACTATGTGTTGGACTGTCTCTGAGGCCTCTCTGCACAGTCTGCACCTTGGGTCCTCTCTAGTGTGATAGACCCTGCGTCAATGGATCTGGTGCTCAGTGCCTGTTCCTGTGCTGCTATGATCAGTGCCTCAGTGCTGTCTTTTAGTCCAGCCTTTCCAGCCACTGGTAGGATTTCCAATGTCAGCCACCTCAGCTATCTGTCGATGGTACATCCCATGCAGGGTCTTTGTCTTGCCATGGGCACTTCTTCTGCTTGGTCTTCCTCCATGTCTGCTGCTGCCTCAGGCATTCTCTCAGCAGCTCATCTTTGGGGCCATCTTACTGATGTACTCCTGGATGTTCCGGGTTTCGTCCAGGACAGTGCTTTGACGCTCACCAAGCCCCGCCCGCCTTCTTTCCGGCTGGTATACAGTCTCTGGGTGTTGGACTTGGGGTGGAAACCTCCGTGCATTTGTGAGGAGCTTACGGGTCTTTCACATCAGCAGCCTCCATGTCCTCCTTTGGCCAGCTCACTATCACTCTGATGACCGGCAGGGCATATCTGTTGATGGCGTGGATCTTGTTCTTCCCACTGAGCTGGCTCTTCAGGACCTGTCTTATCCTTTGGTGATACTTGGATGTTGCTGTCTTCCTTGCTCCTCATCATGGTTTCCATGTGACTGTGGGACGCCAAGGTACTTGTAGCTGGTCTGTATGTCTGCTATGTGGCCCGCTGGTAGTTCCACCCCATCAGTCTTGACTACCTTCCCTCTCTTCACTACCATCCGGCCACACTTCTCCAGTCCGAATGACATCCTGATATCCTCACTGTAGATCCGCGTCAGGTGGATTAGCGAGTCGATGTCTCGTTCATTCTTAGCATACAGCTTGATGTCATCCATGTAGAGGAGGTGGCTGATGGTAGTTCCACTCCTGAACCTGTACCCGTATCCAGTCCTTGTGATTATCTGGCTGAGGGGTTTAAGCCTATGCAGAACAGCAGCGGGGACAGTGCATCACCCTTTGGTATATGCCACACTTGATGGCCACTTGTGCAAGCTGCCTTGAGTTGACTTCTAGTGTTGTCTTCCATAGTCCCATTGAGTTCTTGAGGAAGGTCCTTAGTGTCCTGTTGACTTTGTATAGCGCCAGACATTCACAGATCCACAGTGTGCGGCATTGAGTCATAGGCTTTCCTGTAGTCAATCCAGGCTGTGCTCAGATTGGTCTGTCTAGAGCTTGAGTCTTGGGGCGACTGCTCTATCTATGAGCAACTGGTGTTTTGAGCCTCTGGTGTTGTTCCCAATGCCCTTCTGAGCTGTGCTCATGTACTGGCGCATATGGTCCTGTAGCTTGGCAGCTATGAGCCTGATAGGACTTTCCATGTTGTGGGGAGGCAGGTTATTGGCTGCGTAGTTGGACGGTTCTGTCCCCTTGCAGGGTCTTTCATGATCAGCACTGTCCTTCCTTGTGTTAGCCAGTTTGGGTGGGAGCCTGCTGCTAGCAGCTGGTTCATCTGTGCTGCTAGGCGTTCATGCACTTGCTGTTAGTTTCTTTAGCCAGTAGGTGTGGATCATGTCTGGTCCAGGTGCTGTCCAGCTCTTCATGTTCTTGACCCGTTGCTGGATGTCTTCTACTGTGATGGTGACTGGATTCTGTTCTGGGAGATTGCTGTGATCTGTTCTCAGGTCCTTGCAGCCACTTTGCACTGGTGTTATGAGTCTTCTCTTTCTCTCATATGTTCTTCCAGTACTGTTCAGTTTCTGCTGCTGGTGGCTCTGCTGTTATTGTGTTGTTGCACTGCAGTTGGGAGTACACCTTGGATGGTTCTTTGGAGAACAGGGCATTTACTTTTGGCCTCTGCTTCTCTAGTGTATTCTCCTTAGCCTGGTAGCCAATGCTGGTGAGCCTTTGTTTAGCAGTCTCTAGGGCTTCAGATGGAGTCAGGCCCTTGTATTTTTTCAGTAGCCGAAGTCTTATCCTTAATCTCTACACCCTTCTGTAGTTCCACCAGCTGAATAACTTCTTTCTCTCCGAGTCTCGCCTTGATCTTATCCTCCAACCTCATTTTCCAGGGTGGGTACATACTGTTGTTCTTCTTGATCGTGTAGCCAAGCATCTCCAGGATTACAGAGGCTGTCGCGTATACCAGTTTATTGGTTTGAGTTATGGTGGTAGTAGGGATTGTCATGAGGGCTCTATTGGCTCTCTCCACACACACACACACACACACACACACACACACACACACACACACACACACACACTAGATACCCTGACTACCCTTTTAGGAAAAGTCTAGGTACTCTATTAGGGACCTATCATCAGCCTCATCGGTAACCCATTCTGCACCTGATCTGAGACAGCAGGTTTGATGGGACTGTTGGGAGCAATAGCAGAGCCTTTCCAGAACCAAACACCTCCTTCAGAAGCTGCCTTGCCCCTTTCCACCAGAGTTGGTCTGCCATCACATTTGACAGATGGGTGTTAGACGTAGTCACCCATGGCTACCCTATCCAATTCCTATCATTACCCCCTACCTATGCCTTTCCTCATCCCTCTTCAGGGACCGTTCTCACAGGAGCCACCTGAAAAAATAAGTGGCCTCTTTATTTCATTTAGGAATCATAGAGAAACTGCCTCAGAGTTCAAGGCAAGAGGTTTCTATTCCCAGTATTTCCTTTTCCCCAAGAAGAGAGGGGTCTTTGTCCTATTCTAGATCTGAGGACACTGAACAAATTCATATACCTCCTCAGATTCCAGATGGCAACACTTGCCTCCATCATCCTGTCTTTTCAGGCTCAAGATTAGTTTGTGGCTGTTCACATGCAGGATGTGTACTCTCACACAGCTAGCCACCTGGCCCACTGAAGTACTGCCAGTTTATGGTGGGGGCCTAATAATTACCAACACAAGATACTACTGTTCAGTCTCTCCACTACATCAAGGGTCTCGATAAAATGCCTAGCTATGGTGGTAGCTCATCTGAGGAGACAGAGCATTCATGTCTATCCATGTCAGACAACTGACTGATCAAGAGCAGATCCCAACAGATAGTCACTGCAGCTTGAGACTACATCCTCCAGCTGTTCAACCAGGGAGATATCCTGGTAAACAATGAAAAACCATCTGTCATCCCATCACAGACAAGAGAATTTATGAGCTTTGATCAGTTCCAAGTCAGTGAAAGCACATATTCCGGAAGACAGGCTCTGGTCACTACAATATGTACTGACTATTAAATTGAACCCAACCATGGCTGTTTGAAATTGCCTAGCATTTCTAGACCACATATCAGCCTGTATCTACATGACACTGTTAGACTTAATCTGCGATCCCTACAAGCCTGCCTAAGGTCAGTATATTCTCCTACTAAACATCATATGAGCAAGACAGTAGTGGTCCCACAGTACCTCCTATCAGCACAAGAAGATTCAATGAGGGGTGCTCGTCTCTACCCTCATTCCAACAAAAGCTGGCATCATGGATGCATCAGGCACAGGTCAGGGAGCCCCCACTAAGGATACTTACAACTACAAGGAATCTGGTCCCAGAAAGACATGACCCTTCATATAAACGTGTTGGAGGTAGGAGTGATCATACTATCTTATAAGGTTAGTATATGGCTTCTGTACTGTTCTACAAAATTTCACCATGCACATTCTGATGGACAACACATCTGCAATGCCTCATAAACAGGAGGCACTTTCTCATCACTCCTATGTCAAGGGTATCTTAAAGTATGGACATGGTGTCATCATTATGAGATAATCCCAACATCTTTCCACCTTCCAGGAGTCAGCAACAATTCAACACACTTTTTAAGCAGACAATACATCAGCCACAAATGGTCACTGTGGAGGTCCATCACAGATCTGATATTCCAATGAAGAGCACTTGTTTTCCCCAAAGGACACTGAGAAACATCCAGCATTTTGTTTCAGGGAAGCATGAGCCTAGTCTCACTACAAAATGCTTTCTTCATAATGTGGATCCCCACACTCATGCACACATGCCAGGGCCGGCGCTTCCATTTAGGCAGCCTAGGCAATCGCCTAGGGCACCAGGATTATTGGTGGGTGGCATTTTGCTGGAGGGGGCGGCAGGCGGCTCCAGTGGAGCTACTGCAGTCGTGCCTGTGGACGGTCAGCTGCTTCCGTGTCTCCGGTGGACCTCCCGCAGGCACCACTGCGGCAGCTCCACCGGAGCCATGGACCAGTGGACCCTCTGCAGGCACAACTGTGGCAGCTCCACCGGAGCCATGGGAGCAGAGTGTGGGGTGGCAAAATTGCCATGCGCCTAGGACGCTAAAACCCCTAGAGCCGGTCCTGACCCTTGCACTGATTCCCCTGTTTCCCAGAATAACATGCAAGTCTAGGCAGGACAAAGCCAAGATAATTTTTATGGCTAGAACAGGTTGGAATATTTTCATTGAAATATTTAGCAGAGATGTATTGGTTTTCACAAAACTTTCATTTGGGAGGTTTTTGGGTATTGGGGGGGAAGAAAGACATGCTATAGTTGTGGGGTAAGGATACTGGTGTGGGCTGTTGGAGACCCAGGTTAAAGACCCAGATTCAAATCTCTGTTCTGCTTGAGCTAGAGTGATCTGGGATGAAAAACTCTGCTCTGAATCAGGCAGAGCTGTCACTTCAGCCTTGGGCTCCAAGTACCCCAAACCAATACTTTTGTTTTTGTTCCAGTGTGGAATGAAAATAAATTTAGAAACCTGAAAAATTCTGTGAAACAGAATTGTTATCCTCTGGTCAATTCTGTTAACAGCTCTGTATTATCAGAGACAATTTTGACCTTCTCCAGATGTCCATATAGCTTCTCATTTCACTTCCAGACTGCCCAGATGTAAAATCAAAGAACTGAGATCAGATACTTCATTCAGACCTAAGTAACTGCATCTGAAAGCCTGAATGTTAGCTATTTGAGTGGTACCAACAAAGACAGCTCAAGTCAGGTGTGAGAACTTCTCCTATAACACGGATGTTTTCCAAGAGGAAGATTTATTGCTCCAAGTGCAAAAAGATTTTCAATATGGGTAAATCCAATGCAGTGACCCAGTGGAGGCTCCCATACTACAGATCCTGAAATAACCCCTAGATTTAATAGTCTGGACTGTCATTCAACTCCATCAAATTTCATCTAGCATTTATTTCATCAGCATGTCTCTCTCTCTCCCCCTCCTTCACACACACACACACACTCCTGCTCAATTTTTTCACATCCTAGGCTATCTTGATTTCTGAAGAGTCTGTTTCATGCTTACCTACCAATTAAGGAACCCTGTGTGGGTCCTAAACATTGTCCTGGTGAACCTCATGGAGTTCTGATTCAACCCTCTGGCAGAGTTCTGCTTACATCACCTTACTTTTAATACAGTCTTCGTAGCTGCCATTGCATCAGCCAGGAGGCTTAGTGAGCTTCAAGCTCGTATGGCTGATCCCTGTTACACAATGTTTCACAGGGGGCTTGTCTACACTTACAGTTTTGCAGCGCTGGCCGTTACAGCTGTGGTCGTACAGCTGTGTACGGCCAGCGCTGCAAACAGGGAGTTGCAGCGCTGGCTGAGCTTTTAAGTGTAGACACCTGCTAAGTTGCAGCGCTGTAACCCCCTCACCAGTGCTGCAACTTGCAAGTGTAGACAAGGCCAGGGAGAAGAGTTTACTCCTAAGAAGGTTTTGGATCCCTCCCACCAAAAAACAAAAACACCCAACTCTCATTCTACACATGGAGAGGCTTGTGTCAAACCTCCTAGAGAATATCTGAACAGATCACACAGCACATTTGACTTTCTTACCAGATGGCTGATGCACCACTTCCCCCAAATGGGGAAGCTCACTTCAGAAAAGTGCAAGCTGTGTCAGTTTCAATAACGTTTCTATTTTGACAAATATGCCAGGCAGTTATACTGGAGAATACGAGTGACTTTTGTTAACAATGCTTGTAATCTAGCTGCAAGGTCAGATGCTAGCTTCAGGACAGTAGTATTGCAATCACTGTTCTCTGGAAGGTGGGACTGAGCAGTCCTAGTTGTCTTAATTGAACATGGATTGTCTGTCACCTGAAGTGTGGATCCCACAACCTGCCCTCCATTCTCACTTCCCAGAGTTCAGCATTAGTGAGGGAACTGGAGGGCAGTTGTGTCTGTCCTACCTTTACATCCTCAGAGTGGAGGCACAAGGACATGCTCTGCTTTGGTGTGTCCCCAAAACAACATTGCTAGTCACAACATTCTGAGCTTCTGCATGAGGCACATGCACACCTAGAGCGGGGTCCACACGGATGACGTCTCAAAGAACCACAGTGACTAGAAGGTATGTAACAGTTCTTTTCAGAAAAAACACCAAATACTGCAAGATTCACAATAAAAGTCATAAAAGTTAGCAACACTGAATAAGGGACATACCTGAACAAATATGCAGAAACAGCCAGGATCTATGGATAAAAAACACTAAGCAAGTGTTAAGTATTATTTATTCAACACATTAAGTGCTTCATGACATGCTCAGACACTACACTGATGAGGGCAATACAGAACCTATGTAGAATAGCATAAGAATGTATATGTGTAGAGTAAGTACCTTCTGACAAATAATAAAACAAAAGAACAGACATGCAGGCAAAGGAAAGCAGGAAGCAATACCACATAGTTTGACTTGTTTAGCTTGGCACATTTCTTGTTGGTTCTATGGTTTGTTTTTTTATTAATTTTTGTAAAATATAGTGGTAAAGTTGTGGCCCTTTAGATATTTAAAATAAACACAAGAGCCAGCTCAAATCTCCCACTGGGCTTGAGGACGGCCTTGATGTTATTTTACAGTGTAAAATAGTTGCCATTTTCAGCTCCCTGTATTCCATTTGTGATTTTGACATTCCAATTATGTGTTTGAGATGCAGGAAAGCCTGCAGACCTTTCCTACACACTAGCTTTATTAGATGTTTTTAAAAATAACGTGACAGCAGCTGAGCCTCTCGACCATTATGTCAGCTGAGGGGCTGGCCCAACATTCTTTGATACTTTGTGCCAGGTTAGAAGGGTGAAAAACCCCCAAAACAGTTCTTTTCTAAAGAAAAGCCATAAATTCCAGTCAAAGGCCCAAACATAATTCTGTCTGCAGGAGCAGTCTAGAACTGATCAAATAGAAGAGAGGGAAATGTGTGCGTTTTCTGGTTTCAAGTAAATAAGTCTCTTGATCCATCTAGAGAACCAATCCAGGGCAGGGTTGCATTGATTATGCACTGGCTGGCTAGTTTTAAAATATGCAGTGTTGTAGTAAACATGTTTCCCAGACCTGAAGAACAGTTCTGTGTAAGCTTGAAAGCTTGTCTCTCTCATCAACAGAAATTGTTAGTCTCTAAGGTGCCACAAGTACTTCTGTTCTTTTTGCGGATACAGACTAACATGGCTGCTACTCTGAAACCAATAGAAACTGGTTCGGTAGAAGATATTACCTCACCCACCTCGTCTCTCTAGTTTTAAAATGTTTTTTGGTCTCTTCTGGCTGAAACAACATCATCATCAGCTCTCAATAACAAAAAGAAGTCTTATGCACTGGAGGGGGGAGGGAGGGAGTTGGACCATTTAGTGTTTTCTCCAACAGCCAAAACCCCAGCGCATTAGTTTGTTACTTACGAATTGAATTTGAATATAAGGGCCTACCTGCATATAATCTGCTCTAACTTCTGATAGGGGATGAAAGGTGAATGTGAGTCATTGTCATTGTCTTTGTGGCCATAAGATACAAGAAAGGGTGCTTTAATGAGCCATTGATTCATATCTTAAGTATGCTGTGAAGTGCAAGACCAAAGGCAAGTGAGATCAACCAGCTGATACATATATTAGTGGCTTAACTTTGCCAGCTCTGGAGAGCCTTATTACAAGAGGAGTCCTTTGGTATTTTAGGAAAACAAAAAAAACCCCACATTTTTCAATATTAGTTCAGTGTAAGCATTGGTGCATAACTCAGTTCATAGTAAAGGGCAGGAAAATGGAGTAAAAAAAGGTGGTGGCTAAACCTTTCCTCTCCTATTTTTATTGCCTTCTCTTCCCTTCATTTTAAAGTTTAATTGTATCAGGCTGTTCTGGCTCTTCAGTGTAACAGTGGCTAGACCAAGGCATATTCTTTAATTATTCAATCCAGAACACCCCCTGCTTAGGCTGATTTCAGTAGCAGGAATGGCCTACTTTAGGGTATGGCTACACTCGAAACTTCAAAGCGCTGCAGCGGCAGCGCTTTGAAGTGTGAGTGTGGTCGCAGCGTCAGCGCTGGGAGAGAGCTCTCCCAGCGCTGCAGGTACTCCACCTCCTCATGGGTTTTCGCTTGCAGTGGCTCCCAGCGCTGTGGCACTGTTTACACTGGCGCTTTACCTTGCAGCGCTTGGGGGAGGGAGGTGGTTTCCACACCCCTGAGCGAGAAAGTTGCAGCGCTGTAAAGCGCCAGTGTAGCCATGGCCTTAGTAGCTTTTATTCACCCAATGAATTGGGCTTTTTAGATTGTCCACTGTTTTCTGGAAGCAGCAGAGTTTTTAATAGTGATTCATGGGTCACTTTGAATTCTTGCTTTTTATTAGGAAACACATTTAAATGGAAACGTCAAACAGCTGCTGATTTAGGTGATTTAATTTTAATTAAAAAGTGAATTCAGAAGCACTGAAGTGAGAAAAAATTGGAGAAGTTTCCAGAGCAATATAAGAAGAGTTAGAAAATCGGAAAACAAATGAAAAAGCCCTGTTGGATTTAGGCTCCAAGAAGTACAAGAACATCTGTGCTACACATTAAAATGTTTGAACAAAAAAACCCAGCCACCACACACCCCAAACTGAGATTTTCCACTCATAATTTTATTTCACTATTTCTAGTTGTGGTAGACAACTAGTCACATCTATGTCATTTATTTCACTATTTCTAGTTATATATGAACACTTATGTCTATCACATTGTGACAGGGTGGAACTCACCACTCTGGCACCTCCTGCCAGTTGTCATAGGAATTAGCTCTTCTTACCAGTGCAACCTCTTCCAGTGGTTCACTTCTGCTGTGGGATCCACATCACTCCCAGGACCACGGTGTCCATTTCAGTGACACAGCCCCTGGGCTGTGCCACACTCTGTGCTCCTCCCTTCTGGATGGGGGGAAGAAATGTCTCAGTTCCTTAGTTCAACCACTTCCTCAGTGGCAAGAGGGGGGAGGGGTGGAAGACCCAGGCCCACCTACTACTGAGGGTCCCGTCCTAGGGACCCTGTAAGATGGCCACTGCTTGCAGCACCCCCTCTGACTCCTCAGTAGATTTCCCTGGACCACTTTTCTGGGGCCCCAGAAACTTCTTTGCCCTTGCCTCAGCCCACAGATCCCTGTAGCCTGCAAGGAGCTACCTTTAGCTCCCTGGGTCCCTGCCTGCAGCATTGCTCTGTCCAGCATGCTCACGGCCTTCAACCTGCTAGGAAGCCAGTCTACCTCCCTCCTCAAGCTCCAGGGAGCAACTAAAGCAGTATGGCTCTGCAGCCCTTCTTATATCGGCCAGCCCAGCCGTGACTGGCTGCTCCTTGCAGCCACTCTCTGATTGGCTGCCTCCTGCACAGCCTTCCAAAGTCTCTATTAACCACTTAGAGCCCAGTGTGGGGCAGGCAGCCAATCACACACATGTCTTATGGGGAAGCTATTATGCAGACATTACTTCCCTCAAAAGACAGTGAAGATTCATGCCTTTCCACAATGACTGATCATAATCATAAATTGTTTAAACCAAGCAAGAATCAGATAATTAGGTCTATTTTGCTGAAGACATCTGCAGGAATAAATAACTATTAAGGCATAATTCGCCACTATGTTCTGGAACATGTAGATGAAGATGTACCATCTACTAAATACTGGCCCTGTTACAACCTCACTGCTAGAGCTGGATGGGAAACAGTTTTCCCATCCCAGGAGTGTTTGAGATTTTGAAACTTTTTCTTGTCCCAAATTGGGCCCAAAAGACAAACTTTCAAAAAATTTCACCAATACTTCAAAGCAAACAAAAAAAATTTAGATTAGATCAATTAAAACATTTTATTTTGATAATTTCAAGATGTTTCATTTTGATTTCAACCATTTTTTCTATTTAACCTTTTAAAATGTAAATGAACTAAAATTTCTAAATATATAGTTGTTTAAAAGCAAAAAATTAACTTTTCATTTAAAAATGTCAAAATGGAATATTTTAGCAATTTTGAAACATTTTCTTCAAAAACATTTTTTTTTAAGAATTGAGAGATTTGTCAAAACTGACCCTTTCCCCCAAAGAGTTTTGTTTTTGATAAATCATGATTTTATTTTTGGTAAAAAATAGGTTAGTTAGAAAATTCCGAACCAGTGCTATTCACTGCCTAAATTATTTCATAGCAACTTCTATAGCACCCAAAAATTCAGTTTAGTTTCCCTGGAGAGAAAACAGTTTAGTCCTTCCCTACCACTACAAAATTAAAACAAAACAAAACAAAACAAAAATTCACCTTTTTTATCTAGTAAAAATACTGAGTGCTTTTGTAAAACTTTATGCCTTCAAAGCACTGTACGAACAGTACCTAATCAATTAAAAAATATCATAACTGGAAGGCTCACAGTGCATTGTGCTGGTCAAACCAATGCTCTGAAAAGTATAAATCTCTGAATGGTGAGAAAAGCAGATCCATTTGATTTTTAAAATTGTACTTCAGCTCAAGATTCTTATGAGGCTTTATACTCTACTGCTTATAAAGGGTTACTGGCGTGTTATAGTTTATCTAACAATCTGTCAAATAAAGTTGCTCTCTCTGGAAATAAGAGGTTAGACTCTATATCAAACATACCACGGGGTATGAGTTCATTTTAATGAATTGAAGCTTACTTTAACTCAGTTATTGGAGTGTTAAATTATTGGTGTGTCTCTTCTCTTCTCCCTCCCCCCATTTTATAGTTAATTTTCAGGCTAAGAAGTAAATTTTCAAAGTAGAACTGTATTCTGGAAAACAGTGTCCTGGAAAGGACTTAAGGGTCATGGGAGTTAACCAACTAAACATATACTCCCAATGTGGTAGTTTGGGGAAGGGCGCTAGCAGAATCATTGGATATATAAACAGGGGAATACTGAATAGAAGTACAGAAGTATACATGACACTGGAGAACCACTGTTAAATGCTATGTTCAGTTCAGATGGCCACATATTTAAAAGGATGTTGAAAAACAAAAGATGGTTCTGTGAAGCATTACAAGAATAATTCAAGCTCTGAAAAACTCCTTACAATGAGAGATTGAAGGAGCTCAATTGGGTTATGAAACAACTCGATCATGGTTCAGAAGTAATACACAGAGGGTACGTCTACAGTACGAAATTAATTCAAACTTATTTTATTCGAATTTTCGGAAGTGATTTTATACATTCGGTGTTGTGTGTCCCCACAAAAGTGCATAAATTCAGCGGAGTATGTCCACAGTACTGAGGCTAGCATCGAATGTCGGAGTGGTGCACTGTGGTAGCTATCCCACAGTTCCCGCAGTCTCTGCCGTCCATTTGAATTGTGGGTTAAGCTCCCAGTCCATGATTGGGCAAAAACATTCTCACAGGTGTTTCTAGGTGTGTGCCGTCACTCACTCCCCCCGCTGTGAAAGCTACTGCAGACGCCATTCTGCCAGCAGTCGATGTACTTCATTTATAAGCTGAGCAAGTGCAGAATGGTGTTAGAATGTGCTTTTGGACGTTTGAAAGCACGCTGGCGCAGTTTACTGATTTGGTTAGATCTAAGCACAACGAATATTCCAATTGTAATTGCTGCTTGTTATGTGCTCCACAATCTCTGTGAGGGTAAGGGGGAGACATTTGTGGCGGGGTGGGAGGTTGAGGCAACTTGCCTGGCGGCCAATTTCGCACAGCCAGACAGCAGGGCAATTAGAAGAGCGCAACAGGGCATGCTGCGCATCAGAGAAACTTTGAAAGCCAGTTTCATGACTGGCCAGGGTATGATGTGACAGTTGTGTTTGTTTCTCTTGAAGTTACCCCCCCCCCCATATATATGAAAGGAAATAAAGTCTAAATTGTTTTAAAACTGTTCTTTATTATTTGTTGCACACCACATTGAGAGAAATCAGAAGGCAGGCTGGGGATAGGGGGTTGGGTTAGGGGGGTGAAGGAGAAGGGAAGGACAAGTCGAGAAACCAAATAAAAAGTTCACATAGGCCAGCTTTCTGCTGCTTGGGTGATCCTCTAGGGTTGAGTGTATGGGTCCCTGTAGCCTACCCCCTCGTGTTCTTGGGCGTCTAGGTGAGGAGGCTATGGAACTTGGGGAGGACAGTGGGCGGTTGGTTATACAGAGGCTGCAGCAGCAGTCTGTGGTCTTGCTGCCTTTCCCGCACTAGATCCACCATACAGTGGAGCATGTCAATTTGCTCCCACATGAGTTTGACCATAGCATCCTGCCTGCTCTCATTGCACGCGTCCCTCCTCTGTTCATAGTCCTGTAATGCTTTACTGGACTCTGCAATTGTTTGCCTCCATGCATTCAGCTGGGCCCTATCAGTGCGGGAGGACTGCATGAGCTCGGTGAACATGTCTTCCTGAGTTTGTTTTTTCAGCCTTCTAATCTGGACCAGCCTCTGGGACAGAGTAGATAGGGGCCATGTTGAAACATTTGCACCTGTGGGAGGAGAAAAAGGGAGGGTAGTATTTTAAAATATACATTTCAGAGAACAAAGGGGACACTTTGGTAAGAGCAAGCCATTACACACAGCAGGGCAACAGAATTCAGCGTGCAGGCAGCCCTTAGGGGTACGCGAGGTTCTGCTTCTTCTACATTCATTTCAATGTTTTCAAACTGCTGGGACCCCTTTCCCATAGCAAGCAATGCCTGCTGGGTTTGCCATAAAGGAGGGCCTGCGGGCTCTCTGGGATGATCACTTCACACAACACCCAACACCCTCCCCCACCCACTGCATGGCTCTGATGAGGCTCTGAGCAGAGATGAGCCCTTTAAACTATACGTGAACAGCCCAGCGCGGCTGGGTCCCCCCACCACTGCGTGGCTCCGATCCAGCTCTCACTCACCAGAAGTACCTTCTCCAGGGTCATGATCTGGGAGGCTGCACTGGGAGTAGCGGGAGGCTATTGGCTTCAGTGTTAAGTATAGTTCCTGGCTGGGGGGAAAACAGATTCCCCGCTTGCTGCATGTGCACTGTCCTCCTCCTCCTCCTCTTCGTTCTCCAATGACTCTTCCTCCTCACTCCTTCCAACTCCCCCCTTGCAGGTGTCCATGGACAGTGGTGGGGTAGTGGTGGCGTAACCCCCATAATTGCATGGAGCTCACGGTAGACACGGAATGCATGGGGCTGTGACCCAGAGTGCCCATTTGCCTCTCTGGCTTTTTGGTACACTTGCCTGAGCTCCTTGATTTTTGTACGACACTGCTCTGTGTCCCTGGAGTAGCCTCTTTCCGTCATGGCCCTGGAGACTTTAGCGTACATATTTGTGTTCATTTTTTTGGAATATAGTTCTGCCATAACAGACTCGTCTCCCCAACATGTGATGAGATCCAGTACCTCCTGTTCGGACCATGCTGGAGCTCATCTGCGAATCTGGGACTGTGTGATCTCTTGTGATGGTGGACTCTGCATGGTCACCTGTGATGGTGGACTGTGCTGACGGTCACCTGTGCTGATGGTGACTAAACAGGAAATTAAATTCAAAAGTTCACGGGGCTTTTCCTGCCCACCTGGCTAGTGCATCGGAGTTGAGAGTGTTGTCCAGAGCGGTCACAAGGGAGAATTCTGGGATAGCTCCCGGAGGCCAATAAAGTTGAATTGTGGCCACAATACCTTTAACTTGGGATTGTGATCTCGATTTAAGTGCTACTCCACTTGCTGAGGTGGAGTACAGAAATCGATTTAAAGAGCCCTTTAAATTGAAAAAGCCAATTTGATCATGTGGACAGAATCTTTTTTTTTCAAATTAACTTGGCTAATTCCGAAATAACAGACTAGTGTAGACCAGGCCAGAGAGAAGATATCTGATACTAGAGAGAAGTCCTTAACCTAGCAGACAAAGGCTTAACAAGATCCCATGGCTGGAAGATGATGCTAGAAAAATTCAAACTTAAACTAACGGACACGTTTTTAGCTTTGAGGGTTAGTTACTATTGTATGCCACGTGCCATCAGTTAAAATCCTAGTGTAGACAAGGCAAATTGTGGTTTTAACACGTGTTAAACTGGCTGAGGAAAGCCCTAGGCTTTTATAGATAGATACAGCCTCTGCTGAACTGCTATCCAATTAATTATTATTGTTCTTTGTTTATATTACAGGAGTGCCCAGAGGTATCAGCCAGGATCAAGGCCCCATTGTTCTGTACAAACAGAAAGTAAAATTCCCAGACAAGCAGAGTAAACAGATTGTAATTTAGCACCATGGGATCACAGCCAAAGGAAAGTAGTCAGAGACTGAGAAGCTTCTCACATCATTGAATGAATTATTTATACTGGTATTTCATCATGCTAGTCATGCAAGTCTAAAAGGCCAGACAGAATTGTGATCCAAGAATGCCTTAATGTCAACTGGCACAGGGGTTAACCAAAGAAAGTCATGTGACGTCTTAAACGAAAGCTAAAGGTCACACAGGTCATTAATAGCATTGTAACATATATGTACAGATGCTATGTAAGGAGTTATGTATATATACTGAAAATACATGTTAAAGTCTGTGTCCAGGCAGAGTGAAAAACAAGTTTTCCTCTGGACAAGAGGCAAGAAATGTAGCTCTCATTGTAAGGATGTAACACAATGGAGTCACATTGACGTACAAAGTCAGAAACTAGCAAGGAGATATGAAGTCAACAGGGAAACAGCACACAGGAACAACAAGTCATGGGTGATTGTCTTGGCTGTGTGCAAAGACAGTCAACTTCTGGACTATATCTGGGAGGGCAAAAATGACACTCCATCATCCTGGCTCTAGAAAGTAAATGGGCAATGTATTTACATTCATGAAAATGGGATCTCAGCCAACCTTGGTTGAAGACACTGCAGAACATTTTGGGTGAGATAAGTTTATTTAGACAAGAGAGGAACTTGTTTGTTAAGTTTAATCTCTAGAAAGAATATGCTGATTTTTGTTTTAGATGTAATTGTTTGTTTCCATTATCCTTACTCACTATTTCTTTAGTCTTTGATAATAAACTTTTATTTTTGTTCTCATTGTAAATATATCTAAGCATTGTGACATTCAGCAAAGTGCTGACCTTGAGTTGGATCATACAGGTTGGTGTGTATAATGTAGCCTTGGGAACAGCAGATCTGATAATTCTGCAAGAAGCCAGTGACAAGGGCTGGATACCACAAGGGAAGGCTTCAATGGGACTCAAGTGCACCTGCTGTTAACCTGGAAGACAAAGTAAGGGCTGGCATTGCCCAGAGGACAACATTTGAGCAGCCAACAGGCTGGTGTCAGGGATCTGACACCCAGCCAAGCCCAAGCAAGACTCCTTCACAGTGGAGGCGGGGTAACACGGTGACTCTCGGTCCTTGGTACTCCTGGAACCATCACACAAGTATCGTTGAGTTGTTTCAAGTTTTCATTCTTTTGCAATGCTGTTTGTTCTAGTATAGCAACTATTCAGGTCACGCAAACCACTATGCCAGCAGTTCTCAAACTATGGGTCAGGAACCCAAAGTGGGGCGCAACCCCCTTTGAATGGGGTTACCAGGGCTGGCTTAGACTTGCTGGGGCCTGCGGTGGAAGCCCAAGCCCGACTGCCCAGGGCCAAAGCCAAAGCTCAAGCTTTGGTTCCCCCTCTGGGGGGGTGGGTCATGAAGTAATTTTTGTTGTCAGAAGGGGGTCAAGGTGCAAAGAAGTTTGCAAACCCCTGCACTGTGCCATTTTAGAATGCTGATATTCCCCTATCTCTGCTCATCTGGAGTAGGAACGTTTTGTTCACCAGTCTGACTGTCACTAAACATTTCCCTGTGTGATACAGCTGTACACACTAACAATTCTAAATCTCCTAAAATGAATATAAAAGTGCAGGGCTCTTTAGGTTTGTTACCCACCCTACAAAACTCAGCCACACTGTTATCCCACTAAGGGTATGGCTACACTTACAGCTGTGCAGCACTGGGAGTTACAGCTGTCTTCGTATAGCTGTGTAGGGAAAGTGCTGTAGTGTGGCCACACGGACAGCTACCAGCGCTGCAGTGTGGCCACATTTGCAGTATTTGCAGCGCTGTTGGAAGTGGTGCAATGTGGGCAGCTATCTCAGCGTTCAAGTGGCTGCAACGTGCTTTAAAAAAC
>NC_133769.1:29139966-29150608 GCF_003597395.2 Chelonoidis abingdonii
TCTTGGAGGGGTCCCCCAAGGAAAGGTTTGGGGTGACTCGGGGTGACCAGGGACCCTAAAAATCCTGGTTGGTGGCAGCGAGATAAGATCCAAGCTGGGTATAAGCTTGGGGGAGGTTTACAGTAAACACTCAGATTTTGAACGCTAAGTCCAGATTTGAGACAGACGTTTACCACAGTTGTGGACAGGAATTCTGGGATACCTCTTAATACCCTGGAGGCCAACAAAAGCGCTTTTGGTGGCCACACTTGACGAGCAGCGCTGCATCACCAGCGCTGCAATCATTATATCCCAAGCAGACCAGGTGTAGAGCCAGCGCTGCAGCCAGGGAGTTGCAGTGCTGGCTGTGCCTTGCAAGTGTGGACACAGAGTAAGTTGCAGAGCTGTAACCCCATCACCAGCGCTGCAACTCTCCAGTGAAGCCATACCCTAAATGGGAGAGCTCCCTTCCTCTCTGACAGTTACAGTCACTACATTCAAGTAGTCAGATCCCAGCAGCCAGCTTCCAAGAGAGCCTAGGCAGGGCAACTTATGTCATAGCCAATTAGGAAATGCCAAAGAAGTGAGCATTCCACCTTGTGCTAAATGTGGAAATACACTTGGACTCAGCATGAGCTCAAGCTGTAGTGCGTTTCATAGCTGTGGTCTCTCTACCAAAAATGCCCTGTAAGCATTGAAGATCATACTCACTGTCTCTTCACTATTATGGTGCAACAAATCCATTTATATTCCCACCACATACTGTATGGTCTAGCACCCCATAAACCAAGCCCAGTAAATTAGCTGTGATAGGAACATTGATTTGAAGGCAGGAAAGATGGGGGGAGGGATAGCTCAGTGCATAGGCGTGAGCACAGGGTATGCCAGGTGTGCCCAGACACACCCTAATGCCCGTGGGCTGGATCTGGCCCCTCAGGGCTTTGGATCCAGCCCGCGGGATTTGCCCCCCATGGTGCCGCAGGCCCTGCGCTGATCTCAGAAGCAGCCAGCACCACGTCCTTGGGGCCCTGGGGGTGGAGAGGAGGCAGACGGCTCCATGTGTTGCTCTGGGCGCCGCCCCCTGCAGCTCCCATTGGCTGGGAATGGGGCACCGTGGCCAATGGGAGCTTCGGGGGAGGTTCCTGGAGGCACAGCAAGGGCAGCATGGGGAGCCCTGTACCCTCCCCCAGGGGCCGTGTTGGAATGTGGTGAGCAGCACAGCATGGGGCCAGGCCAGGCCTGCAGGGAGTGCGCTGCTGCAGGAAGCGGTGCCAGGCCGGAGCCTGAACCTCTCCTGCACCCCATCCGCCAACTCCCTGCCCTGAGCCCCCTGCTGCACCCCTCCTGCACCCCTCCTGCATCCTAACCCTCTGCCCTGAGCCCCCTGATTGCACCCCGCACCCTTCCTGCAGCCCAACCCCCTGCTCTGCGCCCCCTGATTGCACCCCGCACCCCTCCTGCACCCCAACCCCCTGCCCTGAGCCCCCTGCCTGTAGCCTGCACCTCAACTCCCTGCCCTGAGCCCCCTGCCCCCCCTTGCCACACACTGAACCTCTCCTGCACCCCAACTCCCGGCCCTGAGCTCCCTGCCTGCACCCTGCACCCTTCCTACACCCTGCACCCCAACTCCTGGCTCTGAGCCCCCTGCCTGCACTCCGCCCCCTTGATGCACACTGCACCTCTCCTGCACCCCAACCCCCTGCCCTGAGCCCCCCCTGCTGCACCCTGCACCCCATGCACCCTAACTTTCTGCTCTAAGCCCCCTGCCTGCACCTTGCACCCCTCCTGCACCCAACCCCCTACCCTGAGCCCCTTCATACACCCTGCAGCCCTCCTCTGCCCCAATCCCTTGCCTTGAGCCTCTTCCTGCACAATGTACTCCCTCGCACTCCCTCCCATACCCCAAACTTTATGATGTTTGCCTTTCAAAAAAAAAAAAAAAATTCCCTGGATGCACACCCTAATGAAATGTGCTGCACATGCCTATGGCTCAGTGGTTTGAGCACTGGCCTGCTAAGTGTCATGAGAGCAATCCTTGAGGGGGCCATTTAGGGATCTGAGGCAAAAAGCTGTCTGGGGATTGGTCCTGCTTTGAGCAGGGGGTTGGACTAGATGACCTCCTGAGGTCCCTTCCAACCCTGATAGTCTATAAATTCTATAACCTTTTTCTGCTTTTCATCTTCCTTATTGCTGGCATCTGCTCTCTAGTTGTCTCAGAAGAACAATAGGCTATTGCTGATGGTCTGATTTTATCAGTAGAATAGCACAGGATAACATGGCTCAGGAAAGAAGTATAATGCTTGTGTGCTTAGCCTCTGGTCATGCCTAGGCTGGAAGCCTGCAGTGCATATTTCTTTCCAATGCAGGATGGTTCTTTTGGAACACTTTGAGTCACAAACAACAGAAAATAGCAAAATGATCTCATAGATCAGTTGCTAAAAATATTGTGAAGGGTTTAGTTACAAATGCTCTGGCCTGCTGGCTTATATGATGAGATTCCTAGTTTCTGCCAGTTGTGAAATTAATTTTCCCTTCATTAAGTCAGTGGTAGTGACATAGTTTGTATTCAGTCCTGTATCACTTATTGTCAGTATAAGACAAAAACTGTTGTAAAAGAAAAGAAATCTTTTTAGAAGTGTGCGTAATTGAAGTATGCAGGAATGCAACACATTTAACATAGGCGATTTATTTAAAAGTACACACTCAGCACCCCAAGTAATGCAGCACAGCAGAAATAATCTATTCAGAAATATAGAAATAGGAGGTAGAAAGGACCCAGCTCCATTAATATTTACTGCTGCATTGGCAGAAAACTGATTAAGTTTGGTAACAAGTGATCCCTGTGAAAGTGTAACATGAGTATACTACTTTTGGAGTGGAATCCTAATGCTACCTTGAAAGCTTGATTTACTTTTACCTATCTCAGGGCTTAGCTGAATGATTCTGTCTCTTCCTACATGTTTGTACATCCCCTACCATAACCTGCTCAACAGTTACGAGTCCTGACCACCTTCTCACTGCCTAGCCAGCATCATATGCTACTTTTCTACCCAGCCAGGATGTCCCTTCCTTTATCTCGCATCCTCATGAACAACCAGACCAAGGATATAGGAGGGAGTGGGTGGGGGATGCAAGGTGGGTAGAAGGGTGAAGATTTGACCCACAGAGAAGATAATAGGTGGGCAATTTCAAGATGGACAGCACTATAGGGACTGAGAGTGCAGCAGGTTCTGAAGGTGTCAATAGGCACCAGATGGGTGAGAGGAAAGTGAAGGGCCTAAACTGGTAGTGATTATTATTCAGTCTGCTCTTCCAATTGGCTTCATATAATATATTAGCCCGATGTGGGTGCAGACGGGGTATTGAGCCTGCAACTAGGCCACAG
Organism: Chelonoidis abingdonii; assembly: GCF_003597395.2. NCBI lineage: Eukaryota > Metazoa > Chordata > Testudines > Testudinidae > Chelonoidis > Chelonoidis abingdonii. The sequence goes on from NC_133769.1 coordinate 29,143,331, forward strand.
ACAACCAAGAGGTCACTGGACCGGATTCTTATTTACACTAAGAACTCTTTAGACCATTCTGGCAACATATGGGGCCTTAACGCGTGTGTGCATTATTGCCATGTTTCCAACTCTCATGACTTTGTTATGTGTCTCATGGTAGTTATTGTTTTCCTTAAAGTCCCAGCTCCTGGAGTCAAGTGGATATGTGATGATTGCAGCTGTCACTCTTAAAGAAAAAGTAAGTTTCTCACCCTCGTGGCTGTGGAGAAAGCTTCAAAATGTGATGCCAGCACATCCTAGCTGCCCAAAAAGCAGAAGGCAAATAAAAAGAACTCCGAATCTATTACTGTTACACAAAGGCATGCTTTTAAAGCCAATCTCATGATTTTTGGTGAGCCTGCCTCATGATTTTTGAACATTGGGAGCTGGCAATACTGATTATATTTACATCCATTTTAAGGCCCTATCAACATTGCCAGAGCAGTGTAAAGAGATCTCAATGGAAATGAGAAATAGGCCCACTATAGCCATCTTCTACCTTCCTCCTGCTTTCCCTCACCAAATATACATTTGATCAATTCATATAATGGAGCTCCAGGCTCTTAGGAGCTGGGCAAACTGATGAGACCTCCTCATTACTGTTCGCTGACTATGGCACTGCATATATTCTTGCTGCCATTTTCCCTCTGGCTGTCACAAACTAGGGCAGGAAAGGACATTAGGGCAGAGCAGTTGTCCTCCCTGTAGACCATTCTTGGGCAGAGTTGTCCACTGCAGCTTTACATTCCCTAGCTGCCAGGTAGCTTCCAGCACCCTCTGAGAGGTTATGCCACAGTCAGATGGCTCTCTCTCCCAGGTACTCAGCCTAAACATATTCCTTTTCTTAAATGGGGTGCTGGGAAGAGGCTGGGATATGGACTGCAGCCCTCCCTGCTCCCAGCTGAATGCAAAGGGTGGCTGTCCATTTCAATAAAGTTCAGACTTTTTTATTTACAAGTGTTACCAAAGTAAAATAAATAAGACATGGCTCCATATAGAATGTGTGCCCCAGTTTCTGCTGAGCACAACTTATATGGGGCTAGGTGGCCCTCATTGTTCTTTAGGAGGATACCAAATAGACACTCTTCCACACAAGATAGGCTGTTGTTTTGGTAGGTTTGTGGCCTACACAGCTTGCTCAGGGGGTGGGGGAGAGCAAATAATGAACTGCCTGGATGAATGCGGAGGTTAAGGGATGGGGTCAAGGATACTCAAACAGAAGCAGCCCAACTGTGACAGTACACCTGACGTGGGGAGGGAGAATCCATACAAAACTTTGCACAGCTTGTCACAAATTTGCCCCATCTCATTCTCTGGCCAGACACCAATCTGTTATGTGTGGGCCTAACTGCTGGATTCCCCTGTGCTTCTAGGCCTCGGTCTGGGACAGGTAGTGATTGGTCACTGTTGCTAACTCTGGGTGTCTCAAGCACCCTCACATGTGCAGCGAGTGTGTGGCGCTAACATGGGCAGTTGCACACAACCAGGGAATGCTGCTACGTGTACTCATCAAGTCAATCAGGAAAAGACATTTCAAAATATGCAGGGTTTTTTAAGACAGAGGAGATGGCTTCCTGTGTTTGTGCGCCTGGGCAGTGGAGTTTGCAGTTGTGGCCAGAGAAATCACAGTTACAGGGAATGTGGCATTGTGGGACAGCTGCTGAAGGGATGTTATGGTCGACATAGATCATGCAGCGTCTACCTCGCACTGTGTCAATGTCAGCAGGTCAGCACAGTTCAACCCCATTTGAGGAGGTGATTTTACTGTATCACCATAATGGGCTGCATACTCCGGCGGGAGACAAATTTGAGTGTAGGCACATGTACAAATAAATCACCACAAGGTGACTAGCATCATCCTAACTTTGTAGTGTGGTCCGAGCCTTAGATTATTCAGAGACTTGAAAGATGACTGCTTGGAAAATATTCTACTTTTCAAGTGCATTACTAGGGTGATGATGTAATGCTATCAAATTTTTCCTTTAAGTTTACCCTCAGTTTCTGTCTATGAAATGGATGTCTCAACTTCACTATATTCAATTTTGGTTTACACTGTTCAGCATTGTTTTGCTGAGGAGTATCAACATGTAAACAGAAAATGGCTCTGATCATTCTGTAGTCGGTCCAGCACTTTGCTCCTTGCATTACTCTGGTGATCTTGATGTCTCTTTGTCGTATAATGATATAGCCAATCAGGTGACAAGGCAACGGTATTGGGTTCATCCATGAAGTTTTGTATTTGTGGGCTTGCCTGGAGAGTGTGTTGGTAATAATGAGTTCATGTTCATCACATTTGCTGAGTAGAAGACCAGTGCTGTTCACTTTTTTGATGCCGTTGTTCTTTCTTACACCACCACTCACTGTCTTTTCCAACTCTGGCATTTGAGGCAAGGCCTACACTAGGAGCTTACATTGATATAGGGAGGAATAACCCAGTGGTTTGAGCATTGGCCTGCTAAACCCAGGGTTGTGAGCTCAATCTCTGAGGGGACCATTTAGGTATGTGGGGCAAAAATCTGTCTGGGGATTGGTCCTGCTTTGAGCAGGGAGTTGGACTAGATGATCTCCTGAGGTCCCTTCCAACCCTGATATTCTATGATAGCTATGTCTCTCAGGGCTGTGAAAAATCTACACCCCTGCGTGACATAGTTATACCTACCTAACCACCAGCGTAGACTGTGCTAGGTCAATGGAACAATTCTTCTGTCAGCCCAGCTGCTGCCTCTCAGAGAGAGGTGGATTACCTATGCTGATGGGAGAAGCCCTCCCATCGGCATAGGAAGTGCTACAGCAGTGCCATTATAGTGTTTTAACTGTATATATACCCAAAGTCTCCCAGAAATATGAGTGTGTCTTCATTGGATGGTGTAGCCAAGGATAAAAGATATTAGGATATAGAGATGAAATATAAGTATTAATTTTTGGTGTAACACAAAGCCTAGAGGCTTGTAAGATATTTAGTTTAGCCAAATTAGTCCTTTGAACTTACAATAAATTAGCTGTATTATAAAGATAAGGAAATTAATAAATCTGCTAACTTTGTGTCTATGTTTGTGATATGCTGATGTGTTGAAAATAATGGCTGAGTTTGGCTAATAATGTATACAAGATATCAGTAGACACCACAAGATGACAGTCGGCCGCTGGAGTGAAAGGTCAGAAACTTCCTGTTACTATAGTGATAAGATAACAAATGTTAATGAATATAAGGGGAACTAACAAATTAGCCTATGAAAAACAGAGCACTCTCAAAGTAGTGGGGGTGTGGAAGTTCAGATAAAGAAAAGGGATTAAAACCTCCATAAATTTGTATGAACCCCAGTGGATGTCAGTGCAACACATTACAAAAGCCATATCCCAACCTGCATGCCTGTGTGGGAGGGCGAGGAGAGATGCCAGGATAGATAGTGAGTGCGAGTGTATATTGGCTGGCTAATGAAAGTAATGATTATAGAAAGACCATGATGTATCTTCTGTTGTGCGCCATTGGGTTCCCCTTCTATTGATAACTTCTCTACTGTAGTCAATCTTGGGGGCTGAACTCTCACAGATTAACATAGGTGTAAACCCTCATCACGGGGTGAGTAATTGGTTAAAGTAACCCATTGTGACAGTGTACCCCATAAGGCTTTAGGGGGTGGGGGTGCTCATAAATGTATGTATGATATAACTAGAATAGGGTTTTGCTACATAAGCCATGTAACATATCTATGTAAAGGTTATGATCTACTGATTATGTTCATCCTAGTTGTATGCAGGCACCATTTATGTGTTCAAAGTTATGAACATTGGCTGTATAATTGCTTGCTTTCTAAATAGCCTTAGTTAGAACATTTGGTCACTTCTTGGGAAAGGAATGTGCAAATTAAGTGCTCAATCCGGAAGCACTTAACAGACAAAAGAGCTTGGAAGGCTCCAATCCACATAAGTCTTCCTGGAGACATATAAGCTACCATGTGGAAATTGGCTTCTGCCTGTAAAGATTGAGTCATGCCTAGGTGACTCCAGAACTCCATCTTGGAGCTGGACTTTGCATCAGAGTGAGGAAGGGGGTCTCCACCCACAAGAGAGAATCTATTTAAACCCATGACAGACCCTTCCATTTGGTCTTCAGCTGGCTAAAGAAGGAGCCTCTCCGCCCCCCACCTCACCCCAAATACTTAAAGGAAACTAGAAAAAAGGACAGTAACTACAGGGGGTGTGAGTCATTGCTGGACCCAGCTAAAAGGAGATTAGCCTGTAAAAGGGAGCATTCTGGAACTGGTGAGGATCTTATCTGTATTTAGTTTGATTAGACATAGATTTGCACATTTTATTTTGCTTGGTGACTTACTTTGTTCTGTCTGTTACTACTTGGAACCATTTAGATCCTACTTTCTGTATTTAATAAAATCACTTTTTACTTATTAACTCAGAGTATGTATTAATACCTGGGGGAGCAAACAACTGCATCTCTCTCTATCCATGTTAAAGAGGGTGAACAATTTATGAGTTTACCCTGCATAAGCTTTATACAGGGTAAAACGGATTCATTTGGTTTTAGATCCCATTGAGAGTTGGACATCTGGGTGCTAAAGACAAGCACACTTCTGTGAGCTGTTTTCAGGTAAACCTGCAGCTTTGGGGCAGGTAATTCAGACTCTCGGTCTTTGTTGAAGTAGACAAGAGTGTCTGGTTCAACAGGACAGGGTGCTGAAGTCCTGAGCTGGCAGGGAAAACAGGGATAGAAGTAGTCTTGGCACCTCCCAGGGGGGTTTCTGTGATCGAACCTGGCACAGTCACACCTATAACTATAGATAAAGCTACACTGTAGATTTCATTATGTCATCCAAATCAGAACAAAACAGTTCTTTTATTTCTTCTGTACTGTTCATGGTTGGTGCATAAGCCCTGATAAGAGTTACAAAGTGTGAATTTCTAGTGGGAATCATATAAACAGGCATTCATTTTTGTCCACAGGTAAGTCCTTCAGTGATTTTAGGAAACTGTTTTAATGGCAAACCACTGTCATAAATTCGGTCTTCCTCTGCTGATTTCCTTTTCCAAAAGTAGGTGTTCCTTTACGGAGTCTTCATTTGCAAGTCTGGTTTTACTGAGGGCAGCTATATTAATGCTGTATCTAGCACAGTCCCTTGCAATTAACAATGTGTATTTTTCTGGTCTTGATGGGTTGCTCTGATCATTAGGATCCATATGTTCTATGACCCCACATGAGGGCTCTTGATCTTATTTTATTTTATTTTTTTTTAAGAGAACGACCTCTGTGTGGATGATCCACCAGTTGTAGTGACCTGACCAGATTAAAAGGTGGGAGGCAATATTTAGGGCACTTTTTCTAACCCCTTCCCTTACTTGGCTGAGCAGTGCTGGCCTGAACAAGGGCTGCTCAGTCATACGGAGTGTTGCTGAACATCCTTGCTGCCCAGGATTCAAGTCTGAGTGACTGGCGTCCCAGGTCGCCTGCATGCAGGTTTATGACTATGATTCCTGGTATTCAGCTATACTTGTCACTTCAGCACTCGTCTGTCACCACAGCACTGTCTGTCTTAGTGATGCCTGAATGCCAAGGGTTTGGTTTTGTTTTATTTTAAGTGAGAAGACCATTGTGCAGGGGCACTCTTACGCTCTTGGCTGCTGAAGTTGAAGACCAGTGGCATGAAAGGTGACGGTAACTAGTAACTTCATTAGCTGCAGTGGATAACCATTGACATCTTTTCAGCATTGCTTTGACAAAGGATTTTGCAACACAACATGATGTTCACACTCCAAATTGAAGGTTATAATACAAAGTAAAGCCCCTGAAACATAATGGAGTTCACCAAATATCATGAAGTTCACAGACATTCATATAGCCCTACTGCAAATGCAAAGACAGACAAGGTTCTGAGTGTGAATTGGCAGCATATTGAGTTCTGCAGTATTTTAAGAGAGATATTTTATAAGATTCCCTCCTCCAACCCCAAAAATGCAGTGCTAATCACAATGCAACAACATCTGCCATTCAAAGAACTAAAAGAGTCAAACACGACAAGATCAAATGGTCATCATTGTCCTCTGTTTTCTTGATTTAAAGAAAGATTTCTAAAATCTTTGTAAGGATAAGTCAAACTTGGCTGCCAGTGGATCATAAGGACTCTAGGATATTGTAAGAGGCTTGTGACCAAGGGAAAAGTCAGGTACAAGAAAATACCAGATTCCAGCAGAGATGTTCATAATCTTAGGTCAATACACACCTTGACAGACTTACCTTTGCCACAGTCACACAGAATGCTCTGCATCACCACCACTATCTTTTAACACATAAGCATTGTGATTATGGGCAATTGAAGCGGAATAAAAGCATTACAAACTGTGCAGTCACTGTCTGTATTCATTGGAAAGTAGATTTCCTTTGGCATACTGCAGGGTGTTGTCTTAACCTGCCTGTAGGCAGGAACCCATTGTAACAGAGGAAAACCCCTGGAATTAGTTCCAGTACATGAGATAATTAAATAATTTACTGTAAAGAATGGGTCAAAAGCTGAATATGCATAACTTGTCTTAAGATACAACTGTCACAATGATAGTCTCCATTGCTGTGAATAGAGTTGATAACATTGTAGGTCCAAAAGAAGACAAGTTTTACCATTGGCTTCAGTGAAAGCAGCTATTTAAACATACAGTGCCAGCATTTTAATACCTTCCCTGCTCACAGAAGGCCCAATCCTGCAGCCTTTACGTATTTACTCACACGAGCATCCAACTGACTGATGGGAATGTGTGTCTGTGTCAGGTTTGCAGGATCAGGCCCAGATCTTATAACTCAGGAAGTGACCACTTAGGAAATGAATGCAGGAGTCTTCAGGGAAGTTTTGTCATGTACTAAAATGGCTGTAAATTTAACATTGTTTTCATATATTTTTTTAAAGTTATTTTTTACACAAAGAGGATGAGTGAGCTTATATAAAGACAGCATACCCCTCTTGGTATCTCCTGTGTCTCACATTCAGCTGCCCCTTAGTAAGGCAAGGGGTCAGCTCTCTCTTTCATTTTAACTTAAACATTTGCTTTTGTCTGCAGAAGAAAAGACTGCAGAATCTTATACATAAGTGCAACTTTCCTCTTTGCCCCCTGGAGAATTATGACTGTTATGAAGACAGATGATTGTCCTGAAGTAATATTGTTCAGAAGGCTAATCAGTGAGAAAGGTTAACTAATTCAGGGGCAACCAAAATATTTGGGAAGAATGGTATTATTAATGCAGTTTAGCACTGTTTT
>NC_133769.1:29155640-29199601 GCF_003597395.2 Chelonoidis abingdonii
ATTTCCTTACTAACTATTACCGATCTTCTGTTAATGTTTCGCCATTAGCACCCTTGTTTATGCCTAATGTTTCTTTTCCTGGCACCTGTATTTCAACATTTCTTATTTCTGCTTAAAGGTACATACAACATTTCTTTAATCCATTCTTATTTTCACAATATAATTAATTCTACTTTCACAGTGGGTTAACCAATTACCACCTTTTTCCTAGTGTGGACACATTAAAACATCAGTTGAGCAGGTCCAAACATATTCTAGGGGAATGTTTAGGGTAGACTTCAACCAGTTCAATTGAGGTAAAAGGCACAGGAATACATCCAATGTTAGGAAAAAGGCCCTGATTAGTTCAAGGTTAGTTAAACACACCCTGACCTCCTCTCAGCCCTCTTTTCTCGTACTCACAAGGTTTTTCAGACCACCAATTTATCCTCTTGGAAAATTTGGAAATTAACAATTGTTCTGACACATTTTACACCAAGCAACACTGTCTTATGCTTAAACTAAGGTCACATCTTCTGCAGACTGGAGAACTTCCACCCTGGAGAAACGAACATTTCAGCTTTATTCTTTCCAAGGGGCAAGCCTGGAAAACTGTAACCTGGAACTCCATGACACACACACATCCTTGGTTAAAGAAAATACTTACTTTTAGAAAGAAAATTTAATATTTGGGAAGGGGGAGCGAGAATGGACTAATATTCTTTATCAGCAAGAGAAATAGTGTCAGTAATAGCAGAAGTTTCCTCACATCACCGAGCCAAAATGGCTTATCCATGTTCTGGAAGGACCACCTCCAGATATAACAGTAGATCATTTACCAAGTTTTGATAATTGTGGTATGGGTTTGTGTGAACATTCATCCATGACAAAATGGACCAAGACCACATCCCCTTTCATACAGGCAACTAAACAGCTGTCCCATGAAAACTTCTAATAACTACCTTAACATTCTAGATTTAAATTGGTGACCTAATAGGTGAAAGTTTTCATATTTCATCAGTCCATCCCCTGAGACATCAAATCCCTCTCATAATATTTCCTCTTGTATTCCTCAAGTGCCATCACTTGTGGAAGACTGAAAATATTTTCATAGATTGTCAAATTTATCTGGCAACATCCAATGTAACAGTTAGCAAAGTTAAAAAAGCACCATGCCCATAGCAACTTCTTTTAGCATATACACTGCTCCACAATAAAAATCCTGGCAATAGCCCAACACACTTGGGATTTTAAAAACATACTCCAATGCTTATAAGCCTTGTGAGTGTTCATTTTGGGACACTAGGGCACGCGGATAGGTAAACGGTGATGCTTCTGTTACTGGGACAGCAACTCCTGAAGAAAGTGCGTGAAAATGAAGTCAAAGTTTAAAAATTGCTTTGTCTATGTAGCATTTTTACCTGCTAATTTAACAGAAGAGCTTTTCCACCTGAGGTATGGCTACACCGAATTTCAAAGCGCTGCCGCGGCAGTGCTTTGAAGTGTGTGTGGTCAGAGCGGCAGTGCTGGGAGAGAGCTCTCCCAGCGCTGCTTGTAAACCACATACTTTATGGGTGTAGCGTGCAGCGCTGGGAGCCGTGCTCCCAGCGCTGCTGCCCTGATTACACTGACGCTTTACAGCGCTGCATCTTGCAGCGCTCAGGGGGGTGTTTTTTCACACCCCTGAGCGCGAAACTTGCAACGCTGTAAAGTGTGAGTGTGACCCAGGCCTATATACAGGGGCCAATTGCTCCAGTGCTATAAAATGTGTCCTATACATTTCACTAGGGTGCACCAAACTACACCAGCAAGTCTTCAAGGAGGGCATCCAGACTACCTTTCTCTGAGGCTGCTCTAGCTTACAGCAAAGGGGCAGGCAGGACCTAGGGAATGAGGAACACAAGCCATGTTTGCCTCCTCCCTTCCACGTTTGACCGAAGCACAGGAACAGAGTAACTTCAGATTTCATGGGCCAAAACCATCAGAGATACTGAAGGGAATGCAAATAATTACACATTAGTAAATGGGTGTGAATAAATTAGAATAAATAAACCATCCCACCCAAATTGTAGAGGCTAGAAAGTATAAATTATACCAACTCATACATTTCTCAGTTTGGTCCAAAGAGAGACCAGAAACAGATCCAATTCTTCTTTTGGGGCAAGAGGGCTGGGGGGGAAGGGAGGAAAATATTAAATTATTTCTGGAGAAGAGAGAGAGGAGATGCTGCATTCCCCACTGATCAGAGATTGGATTCCTAAACTCCATGCTCCTGACAAATGGGAGACTAGCAGTTTTGACACTATGATCGGAGACAATAAAAGTATATTTAAAAACCAGCTATTGAATACTTAAATGAAAGATCAACAGCGTAGATTAAATTGAACAAGACTTTCAGCTCAACAGAAGCCTCCCTAACTGCATTAAGCTGCTCAGACTCGTCTGCTGCACCACACAGGGGGCCTTTGAAGAGAAGACTGTTGCAGATTGAAATACTCTTCGCTTACAAATAAAGGGGAGAAAAACATCTATTATAAAAAGAACAGAGAGTCTCTGAGGTCCTCAGACATGGGGGCTGATGGGCCATTTAAAAATCACCAACAGAGGTTAACTGTACTATCAGTAAGGAGAGGAAAACTGACTGAACAGAATGCTTAGAGCTCACAACTGCAATTACAGTAAATCTGATTCACAAAGAGGAATCAGGCTGTCATTATGTGCCTTGGGAGACAGTGGATATGGATACTCAAGTGCAATGTCTCCCTCATAGGGACTCTACCCATTTTCTCTGGGCAAGGACAGTGTTTCAGGAGACGATCTTCAGGCTTCAAGTAGGAGACTAGGGTCTATAGGACTCTGTTGGGGTTCTCCAGGTCTGAAAAATGTATGGGACCTCCCTATAGAGATGCAGCCTTCACAACTTGAATACAGGTTTTCTATCCCCCAGAAAATGTCACAGGAAAACCAAGAGCAGCTCACGCACATTAACTGGAGCAACAGTTACAGTGTAAGGGAGTCAGCAACACCCCTCCCCACTCCTTCCCCCCACACAGGGCGGGCAGTTCACCCTGAATGAGTTTAAACAAGAGGTAAGAATCTGAAAATAGGCAGAAAAAAAAAAGGGGCCGGTTATTAACCCCATTGCAATGACATGAATATAAACCCCCACAATCCATACATCTCCGACCCCCAAACACCTTCATGGAATGGAGCCTCCTTGCACAGAGAATAATTCCAATACCTATTTGTTAGCTAGCATTACAGTGGACTCAATTTTGAGTCTAGAAATGCTAGCAGCTTTGTAAACAGTAGAACCTGTTGCTACAGATGTGGGACTCAAGCAAGGGTACATGAAACAGGAATAGGGTGGAGATCTTTCAGGAAGCATGTGTAAGAAGGCCATACAGCTTTAGACAGTCATAAGCTGTTACCCAGATCCACTTATTTCCTTCTTCTTGGCCAAAGTGACAAGCCAGGTGCTTCCTAGAAGTAAAAGGTCACACAAGTTCTTATGTTCTGATCTCTCCTTTTGTGCGTCACGGTTGATCTCTGGCCTGGTGTTTTCCTCAAAGTCTTAATTGGCAACGAAGAGGCCCTTTGGTTGCTTTTGTCAACAGCGCAGCCAGGGGCTTGCAATGGACAAGCTGAGAACAACAGGTGAGCTATCCCATTTCTGCAGGAGCTTCCATAGCTGCCTTTGCATCAGCCTTGCTCCTCTTGGAAAAATGCACCTGAGACATACGCTGAAGAGATGAGCTCTTGTTGCTATAGCACTGAAGCCACGAAATGCTCCAATCTGAAGGCTCTGGGGTCTAGTTTTGGTTCTTAAGGCACTGTTGCAACTGTATATACATTTACGTGAGCCTTTCTGGCTCTGCAGGGCTCATAAAAACACAGGCTAGAAAAACAAGCCAGCCAACCATATCAATTCTTAAACTGTATATTCATTATGCTCTTTATAGCTTTACTTTAAAATTGGTTTAATGACCCTATAATTCAACTGACCCACTCCACTTATTACCTCCTCCCAAAAAAAGGGAGGGTATAAATCAGAAATAGAGTGACTGCTGATTTTTGCTACTATTTCTATCCCAGGCATGTACGACGCTATTATTCTTAATCATTAATATAGTATGTAATGGACACTTTGACAAATAGACAAGGTTCCTACCTTAAGCAACTCAATCTAGGTACTATTTTATATTTTATGTCAGGGCTGGGGAAGCAGGGGAAAAAGCACATCCATTTTTAGGGCTATTTTAGGTTAGAAGTTTTCTGAGAGTCTCCTTCATACAGTGAATCATAAGCTACTCTATGAGGACACTCAACACAAAGAACACTTTACATATCTGGGAACAAGTAACTTAACTCACAAAATATGGGACTATGATGGAATCAGAAGCCTGGAGCATTGTAATGGGATGGCTTAACTAGCTTACCAAGACAGTCGGCTGTACAGTCAGCTGTGTGGTCCTAGCTACAGTATATAGTACATATATACTTTTGAGAAACCATGCTCATAAGACTGAAATGTCTAACAATAAGCAGCCTGTTATTGTAGGCCAGAGAAGTCACTAAGATCAGGGCTGCCCCTTTTCAAGATTCTGTACAGCCTCATTAAGAGAGCTTGTAATCATAGGGTATGCTCATCAGTTCTTTAAGCTTCTGCAGGTAGGGCACAGGGGATTCCAAAGTGACATTCTTTCATTTTTATGAAAATGTTATACTTAACAGATTTAATTTAGGGGTCTGGGAATATGCATTTTGCTCCATAAGCATTTACATTACATTTTTGATGAGGATGATTAGTGTGCTTCTGAACAAGCTTTTCAGCAACTTTATTCTGAAACTGTCAAGTCCCAAGGAGAAGACATTCACTTGACTCAGAATTGTGTGAAATATAAAGGGTGATAAGCCCTTGGGGTTTTTATACCTAGTGTTCCCGCAGCAGTATATCAAGATCATGGATAAGTGGTCTAGGTTCAAGTACCTATAAAAACTATAAGTGGAATAAGGTGCTAGAGTAGGGATTTGCTCAAGTCCTATAACAAACATGGAATGCATGTAACCCGCCTCACCTCCTTCCAGTACGTGTTTTAAATCGAATACATAAATGTAAACAAGTGATACTCAGACTTCAGTGGTTCACGAGCCAAATCAAGTCTAAACATTACCTGAAAGAGCCAGAGTACTGCAAATTCATTGCTTCAATTATTATTTATATTATATATACAATACTCACAGCAAAATGACTGACCAAGTATTATTTTATCAATTACAATTGGTTAATAACATAGTAAAAGCATCCTGATTGGTTAATAATTAAAATCACAGTTTTAATATGATGTTCTGCAAAGAGCTGCAGGAGATGCATTAAAGAGCCACTTGTGGCTTGCAAGCCTCAGTTTGAGTATCACTTATGTAAACTGTTCACTTTGTATGGTTAGCCTATATAGTAGATTGAAATTGAGGTGCCATGATACTCTTTCCAAACTGCTGGCAATGGGTGCATGTGGAAGAAATCTGATGTCCAACATCACAGGTTTAAAACAAAATCAAATGGATATTAGTGTTTCACTACCAGAACTAAACTTTATTTCCATTTTATTACATATTTGTATTTAATGTTGAGTACATTTAACATAGGATTTAAGTGAAGAATATTTACTCTCCGCTAAACAAGTTAAGGAGGAATGTAAAACTAGAAAAATGGTTTAAAACTTTACGTTTTGAATTTTGGCAAATAAAACAATAAATACTTTTCTATTTTCTCCTCAGATCTTCTAAGATGGATCTTGTTACAGAAAGACTTAGCATCAGTTTCATAGCCATGCATCTCAGGAAAAAATAGTCATAAAATCCTTCTTATGCTAAATACTGGTTACAAATAAATTATTTAGAGTATTAACACAAAACGTCCAACTCCTATTTTTAAATACAAACACTGTACTATAATTAAATGGGGATAATTAAAATCTCAATGGCTACAAATCTAATTATTTAAAGCAAACCCAAATATGCTATTTGCTTCAGTATGGAAGAATTACGATATTGTAAGGTTCAAGCACAGTAATAGGTTATATCTGACATCACTATCAACCCTTTGGTGTCTGGAATGTCAACTGCCAAACACTTGGTGGCAAGAGTTGAGAATTGACTAGCACCAGGAGATTAAAGTACTAACATTATTTTGAAATGAATGACATGACTTTCTGTAAGTGACATGCACAGCTTAGGGAATTCATAGAAAAGTCCCAAATAAACTGAAATCTAGATAGAATATCAAACAGTCACTTGTGTACTTCATGACAGACAAAAAGAAAACAGTGCTTTCACAGCATATCCCCAGCTTTTAATTACAAAAATATCAGTTATGGGTAGTCAATAGTTATCAAAATCTTTATTGGTACAGAATGAAAGTTTTAATACCATACATCATAAAATTCTCTAATACAGATCATATCGAGGAGTGAAAGTCTCTATTCTATTTAACTGTTACTAATCCTATCTCGAGTTAAAATCTTTCCTGACCAAATATGAATAATATGGGCAACAGCAATAGAATGCAGATCCAGGCTGTGAAAGGTCAGTGTTTATCATCTTACTTTAAAACTCTACTTTTTGAAACGATACATCACTGAAGTGTATAATCACATACAGTAAGAGTGAAAACATTTTTTAAACAAATAAAACAAACTATTGTGACTGGGCTTAAGTGTTTTAACTTCATATCCCGGAAACATCCCGGAAACATCCCAAGTTCTTTGATGTGGCCCTTTTTGGTGTGACAGTAAGAATAATAAAGTATGGCTTTTTAAGCTTCCTTCAAATAAAAGTATGTTTTGTATTATCTGTGGTTGGTCTAAATTGTTTGATCTCTTCTAAACCATTTGCCCTATAACATCAATTGCTAATACATTAGAGCCAGAACCAAATGCAACACCTGTACAATGATCAGTGACTTAGTTACTCTTTAGCATGGATAACGTTACAGAAACCATTGCTTTTCTAAAAAAAGGAAGCATTCATTTTTTCGTTAAGAGCCACCCTACAGTACAAACATCTGAAAACTTGCTATGGTTTGTCAAACAAAATCATTGACAGTTTTGTCCTCTTGCAGGTGTTCAAGCAAGCATATGCAGAGAGTGAATAAAATCAAGCACAGCTGACTAAAAAGTACCTTTCATATCTTTTGTTTTCATAATTATCCCTCTGTATCATGTCCCCCCTGGGGGGATTCACGTAAAAGGAGTTTGTCTAGCGTAATATTTTATTAAAGTTGTTTAACAAAAAATAGTTAAACATATTTATACAATTTAACATCCAGTCTGATAAAAGGCAAATCAATGAAAAAAATACAAAAAGTAAAAAAGTGCACTACCCAGTCCAGTATTTCACTTTAAAGTCATGTCACTTACAATATATGAAAAATAAACCCATAAGTATAATCACTTTAAAATACACCGCTTCCATATTTATCAGTATTTTACACGTATATTCTGTAGTGGAAGAGGATCTCTCTTAAAAACTTTACTCTTAAAATATTGAGGTGCATATGCCAAGTGGACTATACTTGACAAGAGACAAGCTGCAGTAGAGAATTCTTTCAAATTTGGCATTCCATTTACATACCATACACTGCTAGCAAGGCCTATATGCTTATAGTACCTAAAGATTCCAGCAAGAACAGTAATTTTCTTTAATGTAGAATGACTACTACAGATAACTATAAGGAACAGTGAGGTCAGCAATTCTATGGGTCTTAAGTAGGTACAAGTCCTGATTTAACCTTCAAATGGTACAATGTCACAAGAAACTTTAAGACCATGTTTATTTGCTGATTAATGGACAAATGGCAATGATTTTTCCTCCAAAATATTTTCTTGGAAGTCTGTGGTCATAAAGATCATGAATAGTTGGAGACTTAATTATTGAAACTTTAAATATATTTTACACAATCTTGTTTGTACAAAAATACAAGTTAAATATAAACAAAGTAAGCGTGATAATTTTATGTAAATCCATTTTGTGATATTCTGTTCCGTATAAAAATGTTACTCTGTTCTGTCTCATTTGTGAAAAGATCAATACCAGATTGAATCACTACTGGCAAAGGGCCCTAAAAAGCACACTTTAGCATGAAATAGATTTTACATTGTAAGGACCATTTCCTAATTTCATCTTTTCTAAAGACTGGTGCAAAAAAGGAAAGAAAAAAGGCAGTATGTCCATAAACCAACAAATAATTTGGCTATAATGTATCATAAAACACAAACACACAGATCTGTACAACAAACTCGTTAGCTATGCAGTACATACTCATTACACAGAGAGACACGGAATTAAACATAATGAGGTGCCACTTCTAGTTCACTGTCCTTCAGTCTGGCATTTTTCCTTACTTCGTCAAACGAGTAAGACTTCATTACCTTTCCGTTCTTGAAGACCGTATGAAGGAGATCCTGTAACAGATACCACTTTGTTTCAGTGAACGTGAAATAAGATCTCTTTCAAGAAGAGATGCTGAACACACATGTATACTAGTTACACTGTCAAGTGTAAACTTCTATATGACCCTGTAAACACGTATGCACTGCTCAACTTTATAATATGAGTAGCAGTCCTGTAGACATCAATGTACTGATATGTAAAAATGAGCACCCTCATAAAGTGTTTGTGAGATTGGGCCCTTAGTTGCTAAGAGACTAACTTTTGTGTTTCTTTCTAACATTATTAAAATCTTATAAATATTTCAGTCATATTATGCATGTGTAGTAGCGTTTCTAGTACAAAGAATTAGTACACACTATCTCAAAATAAATTAAGACATCAACCTCTTGTACCATGCCACTGCGAAAAGCACATAAACTAAGAGTGGGGAAGATATTTTATACACACTGCTAGAGCAATTAATAGGAAAGGTGAAGCTCACTGACCAACACCTGAGTGTAATTCTGATATTAGAACTAAAGGTGTGATCTGATACTCACTTCCCTCAGTGTGTAGAGAGACCAAAACATTTTCCCCCTCTGAAATGACTATTGGAAAACCTGTTTCCAGCATCCCACAGAAATCTCCTTTGCATATATCCTTGTATTAAACAGAGCATCACCAAAGACACAAGCTGTAAGTTAGAAGTGTAACAAAAGCCAACTCTGTATTGACTGTTAATGTGAACAAGAGTAGCTGCCATCAGATGGACCTGCAATTTTAGTCAACCAGGCCTGGGGAGCAGCGAGTATTTTGTATCAGCTTCCATTTAGTAACATTAATGAATAAGCCACTTCAACACAGTAGGCAGCAAATCTTTCCTCCTTACCCATTGTACTTGCTAGAGATGGAGGACCGTATTTTGCCTGATTTTGAACAGACTCAAAGCTTTGGAGGTCCTGAATTGTGTTGTGCTAAGGCCTACCTCCTATGATTGAAAGCTAGATACCTCCAGGAAGGACAAGTGTGTTACTCTGTGGGGCTCAAAGTGTTCCCAAAATATACCACCTCCTACAACAGTGCCATGCAAATACCTGTTCTTACTTTCTGGTGGCACTGTAAATAAGAAGCGGGCAGCATTATCTCCTGTAAACGTAAACAGACTTGTTTGTCTTAGCAATTGGCTAAACAAGACGTAGGACTGAGTGTCCTTGTAGGCTCTGAAGTTTTACGTTGTTTTTGTTTTTGAGTACAGTATATATAAAAAATAAAATCTACATTTGTAAGTTGCACTTTCAAGACAAAAAGATTGCGCTACTGTACTTGTATGAAGTGAACTGAAAAATACTATTTTTTTTTATCATTTTTACAGCGCAAATATTCATAATAAAAAATAAACACTGATTTCAATTACAACACAGAATACAATATATATGAAAGTGTAGAAAAACAGACAAAATATTTAATAAATTTCAATTGGTATTCTATTGTTTAACACTGCAATTCATCGCAATTAATCAACAGCCCTAGAAATTATAGATCTGTCTGAGAAATCTAAAGGCAAAAGTGATGTATGTGCCTTCCTTGCTTGTGAACAGGCAAGTCTGTATAACTGCACCTTTCTCTTCCTCTTCAAGATACACCAGGCAGCTTCTATGACAAACTGTTCTGCAGTGAAGATGTGTTATATAGTTGCCTCTACCCTCATTTGCATGTTAGTGTAACCTGGAGAATAAAGATTCTAAAAATCTGTGCATAAATACTACTTAGGAAATTTCCTGTATACAGCCACTTTTCATCTGGAGACAGTTAATGGATCCAAAAAGACCAAAGGATTGGAGAAGTCATGCAATCTCCCCTGACTCTTCCTCCCCAAAAACTGCGCTGCCATTGTACTGTCTTGCCAGCTGCCATATGCTGCTGACAATTCACACATTTGATCCCTTTATAAGGGCCTCTACTATTTGTACACAACTATCTGTAAAGGTTTCCTTTAGAATGCGCTACTGCCTGTTGTGATCACCTGCACCAAGTGTAACATGTCTGGTAACTCATGTCTTAACTGCTTCCTCAGAGAAGTAGGGTTAACATTGAGAAGAAAGTGGCTACTGGGTGAAGTGGCTGCAAAGGCAAGAATGGTCACTCCCCCTCCAAGAAAAGTCCTTTTTTCAGTAAGAAATCCAAGTCCAATTATCTGATGTTTCTTTGCCAACCAAGCACTGTGACAATTCAGAAAGCCTGGGCAACAGCTGATAGCATATACATCTCTCACCACCTCGTTCTCCAATTTAAAACATGGCAACCAAGTATTTCCTCTCTGAGCACGCATATCACAGGCCCCACACATATCCCTTCTATACCAAAGTCAGGAGCCCATTTTAAATGTCAAGCCAATGCAGAGCTCTCAGTAGTGGTTTCGTCCTGCATTCAACTCCTCTCCTATCCTTTTGACTTTGTATCTCCCCTCTTTGCTGCACTCTACATTTGAAACTGATTCTCTTGGCCTATGCACTAAGTCACCTCCTTCCTCTCCTTCAAATCTACTGAGCCTGCTGCTACTGATCAACTACAGCTACTTGTTTTCACTCTTGCACCCAAATGTTGTTTAGTGCTTATCTGAACATGACTCAGCGTTCCAAAAGGCAGTGAACTTTTAAATCCTCTTCAAGTATTATGAATACATGCAGTGCAATGAAATGGCTAGAAGCCAGGAATGCTGGATTTACTCTCTGATTTGCCCCAGATTTAGCTCAACACTTCGAGCATGTCATTTAATTTCTGCTTTCTTACATGTGAAAAGTGGAGAAATACCAACTGGAAGAAGCATTGCAAGGCTAGTTTATAAATCCTTGTCTGGAAGTCTCTAAGGGCAGTATTTTTTTAAGTGCTCAGAGTGGGCCTAATTCTCCTCCTCCTGAAGTTAAAGGAAGTTTTACCTCAGATTTCAATATGAACAGAATTAGGCCTATGCCAAGTGTGTTTAAAAATTCAACACTAAACCATAATTAGCATAATCATCAATAATATAATATTTAACCCATAGCAAGTCAGGCAATTCTCAGGTGTTACTTGGCATCTGGCCAATTCCTTGGTTATTTTTGGGCTACTAGGGATGTGATGTGCCAGAAACAGTATGGGTGGGTGGGGGGGAGATGTGGCTGTATGAGCAACAGCTCTAGGCTCTCTGCTAGGGTGGGCCTTCCAATGTACCCCACTTCTCTCTACAGCTAGATCCTGCCTCTTCCTCTCAAATTAGATAAAAGATAGGAACGGAAAAGCAGATACTGGGGTGCTAAAGTGGGAAGATAAGAAAGAGTGGGTCAGTGCAAGTCAGCGCAGGTGTACAACACCCTACTGGTGATGGGATCATTTTGAAAATGAGAAGAGTCCTTATGTTGAGAGAAGTTGAAAACATTCCCCCCAGCTCCTTTTGCCTCCAAAACATCTAGTAGGAGTGTGCTAATGCTTAGTGATTCAGATCAATTCACTGAGGTGGTCTGCTGTCATCCTAACAGTAAAACTGGTCATTGACGTCCCAGGTACATCTTGAAGGAACATACTGGATTTTTGTTGTAAAGGGGGTGGGGGGGAAATCAGTGAAATAAGATGCATTTACTGAGATATTCTGTGGCCTCCAGAGTACAGCGCCAAGGGATTAATCAAAGTTTATGGCACAATTAAAGTTGAATTTAAAATTTTAGACAACTTTAATGCAGTTTTGAAGGCTATGCTCAGCAATACAGTATATAATGCCACACACAGCAGATATGGCATCGTAAACAGAATGGAGCTAAAAATGGTTTGAGAACAGGACAAGAACAGCAGCTTGGCTTTTAGGAACATATCAGAAAACCTTAATTTTTAAAAAAGGAAATAAATGAGGACATGCTCTCTAGAGGGTTCTTTACCAGAAACTGGATTTTTAAAAATCCATTTAAAAAGACTCCGGCTGACAAAAGATATTTAAATATTGAGGGAGTATTACAGAGGTTGCACAGTAAGAGCATTCTACATTTCATCAACAGACTGTTCAGATATGAAAAAAGGCAGGCAATTTTTCCCATTCCTTTCCTATAATCCCAAATGAAAATACTAGAGAGTAAAACTAAGTGATAACTACAATGCTGTTCATACTGAATTTGCTACAGATGGAGCTTCTGGGATTATTTGGTAGAGGTTATTGGTCGAATATTAAGACTGAAAACAAATCTCAAAATCAAGCTTAATTATCTAAGCTACTTTCTCTCAGTTTGGGTTCGCATTGGGAATGAAGTCATCTACTTCTGGCAGTGATAAGTCAGAATACATACATGACCATATTCTTCAAGATCCCCCTTGCCTTCTTCTAACGTAACAAAATCTCCACTGGGTGTCCTATGTAAAGAGAGTCGACCTTTCTTTGACCTTTTGTTAGGATCTGCTACTGGATCCTTAAAGACATTCACCTGGAAATCAAAGTGAAATGTTAGTAAGTATAAAAGGAGATATTCAAATGAGTGCTCATGCACATCATGCAGATGGTACTAACATGTGATTGAAACGTGAAGCAATACAAATACAGTAAAACCTCAAAAGATACAAAAACCAGAATTACAGACTGACTGGTCAACCGGACACCGCATGAAACTGGAAGTAACCAATCAGGCAGAGGCAGAGACAACAAGAACAAGAAAAAAAACAAATACTGTACTGCAGGTTAAAGGTGGGCACATGTGAGCTCCCTGTCCCCGTTCCCACCACCTTGCATGAGGCACCCACTTACAGCTAGGAGCTAAAGATGCTGTGATTCGCAGGCAAAGCTGTGAGCCCCTGCTTCCAGCTGAAAGCAGCTGAAGCAGGGGCAGCATTGGGGTCTCCACTGCTTTTCTGTAAGCTCTGGGTGTTGTTTTCACCACCCCTCCCTCAGCCAATCAGGAAGGGGACAAGCTTCGCCAGAAAGAAGCTGCCTAGCTGCATCTGGAACCTGGCCCGGAGCGTGAACTGCTGTAGCCAGAGCTGCGTTTTGTTCAGAGTTACGAAGCTTTCAGAGTTATGGACAATCTCCATACCTGAGATGTCCATAACTTGGAATTCATATGTGATAAAATGAGTGAAAAAATTAGAGGTCATACCCCAAGGCCATTGGTCACCACATAACTGCATTTGAAGGAACAATTCAAGAGATCCCTAGTTAATTTCTGCAGCAAAGCTCCACCAGATCCGAAGGAAACATTTTCAATACTCCATTTATTCTTCTTCATTCCCTCCACAATCTGATAAGAAAAAGAAACAGTGATAAAGGAATGTATTTTAAGAGCTGGGCTGAAGTGCCATTTTCCATAATTTGTTATTGCACATTTTGAGAAGATGCTCTTTTACAGACAGACAATTAAGCCAGCTAGCATTTAGGATCAAGAAGATATATGTAAAATTTTGTCAATACCTGGCATGCTGTTTGAATTTTTAATTGATATTTTAGTCTGAGATAATTATAAAATGTTACTGCTGGAGAACTGCTATTTGCACTGTAACATGCAATATAAAACACCATCCCTTCCCTTCCCAAGACATGAGTAGTACAATAATGCAACACCCAGCCACAGAGCCCTAAAGCATATTATTTCTTTGCCCAAACTTAATCCTTCATGGTGGCATTCAAGAGCCTTCTGATGGTTGTCAAAACTGTGGGCCAACTTTAGATTTCAAAGATGTTCAAGTTATAGGATGTGTTCTGAAACAAAGTGATCTTTTCACCCACAAACACCAAGAGGGGGGCTTTGCTTGCCTCTACCAAGAACTGCAATAGGGCAATATATGAAGCCTAGAATTAGTTGTATTAGAGATTTCTAGGATGATATTCAAATGGTAGAGTGTTTGTTTTACCCTCTTCTTCAACCAAAGTTCTCGAGCGATTCTTGTTTGGAATATGCAGCTGTTTTACCATCTTTTCTGAGAGTTATCAGAAAAAAAGTTAAATGCAAATGCAGACAATTTAAAAACTTACCAAAAATAAATATGTCTTCTCATAACACAAGAATCCTCTAGTCCAGAGTTATGATTGATGTATTAGCCCTACCCACAATGGCCAGATAAGCTGTTTGGTCAAAGATCTATTTTCCTGAACTGCTCCCCTATATGAGCTTGGAAAGCATGTCACAACTCAGGTCAAGAAACTTCCAGTGCTTGGAGCCACCTATAAACATACTACTAATCAGAGTGCAAAAGTCGCAGATGAGAGGATTCTTCTGTTATAAAGGGACAGTTTACATTTAAATTGTTACATTAAAATTATTTACTCTCTCATACAGACAATCCCTAGCCTGAAGTCATAACTGATGAGAAGTGACAACCAGGTCATCCAGAGAAAGGGAAGAGCTAAATGAAAAGAGATTAGGGGAGAATATGCAGTGTTGTTGTAGCCCAGTAGGTCCCAGGATATTAGAAAGACAAGGCAGGTGAGTTAATAGCTTTTATTAGTGAGACAGGCTTTCAAGCTTACACTGAGCTCTTCTTCAGGTCTGGGAAACATGCCTGAAGTGTCACAGCTAAATACAAGGTGGAACAGATTGTTTAGCATTAGTTAACACACATTCCAAGGGACCATTCCAGGGGAAGTGGCCAGTTAACACCCATTAAGGAGGGAAGGGGGGGGGGCAGGAGAAGAGGCATTTAGTGGGTTATAGACTGTTGAAATGCGTGTTAAATATTTATGCTAAACAACTTTGTATTTAAGGGTGTAAGTACCTCCTGATAGGTCAGTGTACAGTTGTCTCACCAACAGAAGTTGGTCCAATAAAAGGTATTACCTCACCCACCTTGTCTTTCTAAGTAGGGGAGAATGGCAGACTAAAAGATCTAGCAGTCCAAAGCAGCAAGATCTTCAGCAGACTTTTCAGGATATTTAACATGCCCAACTTTCCCCTTGCATGATTTGTTCAGGGCCTTAACCTATGACAGGGAAGTCTGAAGGTTGTGACACTGAACATGACTGTTTGCAGAGCAGCGGAGGCTCCTTTAAAGGAGAGCTCGAGCAGGATGATGGGACAGTACAAGAAGGGGACACCCTGTCCCAGGGATAACGTTCAGACCATGGCAGACTTTGCCAGCCAATCTCAGGCCTGGTCTACGCTACAAAGCTAGGTCGATGCAAGGCAGCATACGTCGACCTAGTTGTGCATGTGTCTTCACTTAAATTGGGCTACTACTGACATAAAAAAAAACATCAAAAACAAAAAGTAGCAGAACACATCTTTTGACTTCTCATTAAATTTACTCATGTTAGAAGAGATAGTGGTACAATCAAGAAAGAAAGAGTTGCTCTCTGCTTTTCATTCTCCTCTAGACTTAGGCAGGGGTGTCCATGTGGAGCACTAAATGCACAGGGATGTCCCAAAAATCCTCCAGAAAGATCTCGATGAAACTTTCATGGAGGTACTCTGCAAATCTCTGCCATATGTTTCTAGGGAGAGCTGCCTTATTTCTTCCACTCTGGTAGTACATTTTCCCACACCATCCAGCGATATATTCAGCAGGCACAAGCTAGCAGCATATGGGCCTGGGCAGCATCAGGTCACCAGCAGCAGCTGTATTCTCGCTGCCTCTGTTACACTCAGGAGTGAGATATCAGCTAAAATCACCACCGCCTGTGGAAAACAGTGCCAGTATCATAGATTAGGGTTGGAAGGGACCTCAGGAGGTCATCTAGTCCAACTCCCTGCTCAAAGCAGGACCAATTCCCAACTAAATCATCTCAGACAGGGCTTTGTCAAGCAGGCCTTAAAAACATATAAGGAAGGAGATTCCACCACCTCCCTAGGTAACTCATTCTAGTGCTTCACCACCCTCCCAGTGAAAAAGTTTTTCCTAATATCCAACCTAAACCTCCCACACTGCAACTTGATACCACTGAGAACAGACTAGATCCATCCTCTTCGGAACACCCCACCCCCCACCTCCAATCAGGTAGTTGAAAGCAGCTATCAAATCCCTCCTCATTCTTCTCTTCTGCAGACTAAGTATTCAGTGTCATTGCCCTATACTACTAGAATCATGCAACTGAGCTATTACCTCATTTCCCCTTCCCTGGGTGGGCCATACTCACCCTGGCTGTTTGTGCACTGCTCAGCATCAATTGGAAGCAGAAGTGAGAATGGAGTGCTTGCAATTTTTGGGAGCAAAAGGAGTGTTTAGCATCTTAAGTTTCACTTTCCCTAATGAATACACTAACAATAGTACCTTTTTGTTTTATCTGGAGCTGCTGCCATTGTGGGCTTCAGGTTCTCCCCCTCCACACCTGCAGAATGCCTGAGTCAGACAACCAAGAGAAAGAAGGGGTCTCATGAAGACATATTCCAGGAGATCCTGCAAGCCAGTGTGGCACTGAACAATGAGCACAGGGGCTGGAGGATCACCATTGCCAACAGCCTGGAGAAGGATGGAGTAGAGGGGAGAAAGATGCAGGAAAAGGAGAGGGACATGCAGTAGGACATACTGGGACGTCTCAGGAAGCAAACACAGATGCTACAGACCTGCGGGTTCAACAATTCTGAGCTTTCCTCTCTCTGCAGCCCTCTGACTTCAGCCCATAGCAGCTGGGAGTAGCACGGTCCCCCTGCTCCTCCCAGACGGCTGTGACGGCGGTGGGGCCCCCACAACTCCCAGCCACCGGGGACAGCAAGGGGACCCTGGAGCTCTGAGCCCCCACAGGCAGTGCTCCCAGGGGCCCCCCCCGCTGTGGGCAGTGTGGGGATCCTGCAGCTGAGCTCTCCATTGTGTCACGTATATTTTTAGTAAGAGTCACAAACTTCTGGGAATTTTTCTTTATTGACTGTGACTTGTCCATGAGTTTTACTAAAAATATCCGTGACAAAAATCTTAACCGTATTCATTATTAGTTCACAACAAATGCTGGATGGTGCTGAGAAGTTCTGAAAGGGACCAGTTACCTAGTACTGCGCAGTGTCTCAACTCCAAAAGATCATTCACAAGCAATATTAATGAGTGCACTGACAATACACTGTTCCTATATATACAGCTATCACCACACAATTCATACCAGGCTGCAAACAGGAGGGCCAGATAAGAGCACATTACACCAACACACACCACTTGCTATTAAAATGCTATTTCAACACCTCCCTTAGCTGTATAGCTCTGCATTGAGCTCTTCCTCTGGAATAACTGAAGGAGACAAGGAAGAGCTGTTTGTGCAGACTCCCTTCAAGCACAACCTCCAAAAAATTGTTAGAAGATGGCCATGAGCAACATCTCATCCAGGAACATGAGACTGCCTGGGAGGACCAGTCATTCTGAGGGAATACTCCCAGGTTAATGGGCATTACCAATGCAGAGAGTGGTATAACTGAGCTCAGCTTGAGTTGTGTACTACAGTGGGGCAAGAAATCACAGCTGCAGGGTTGGTCCCCTTCAGCGAGCATCCAGCCATATGCTTCACCCCATTCTGTCTGTGGCATCCCTGGACAGTGGGCCTTCTTATGCTGTGGACACATTCCTCGATTATCTCTGCTGATGAACAAACACCTTTGGATGAAAAATTGGCTTCAATCCATCCACACTCCCATCATGAAGGACCTTTGTTGGTCAGAATGACCTTGTGTGTGTAGGGTATAGTATGACCCTTGCTAATGCTATAGCATGACCCTTGCTAATGCTATAGCAAAGTTCTGATTCTATCACTGACTCTTCTGCTGAGATCCACATTTGGTGCTTCCAGAGAGGAAGAGAAGAAGCAAGAAGAGGAGGAGGAAGGAATTACTTCCACCAAAAACCTCAAAGGTCTGCAGCCTTTCCCCAGAGCAATGCCACACAGCAGAGTTTCTCATTGTGGTAGAGGCAAAACAGAGGGAGTGGTGTACTTTCCAGCTCATACAGAGAGAGCAATTCAAGTGTCCAGATTTTGACCAGCTAACAAACTTCATTGCAATGCGACCCCCTTCTGACAACAAAAATTACTACATGGTCCCAGGAGGAGGCTGAAGCCTGAGCCTGCCCAAGCCCTACCACCCTGGGTGGGGAAAGCCGAAGCCTAAGCCCCATGGCCCCAGGCAGGGAGCCAAAGCCAAAGCTCAAGGGCTTCAGCCACAGTTGGGGGGCCTGCAACCTGAGCCTCATCATTCAGGGCTGAAGCCTTTGGCCCCAGACAATGGGGCTTGGGCTTTGGCTTCATCCCTAGGCCCCAGTAAGTCTAATGCCTGGTGACCCGATTAAAACGGGATGGCAATCCACTCTGGGGTCCTGACCCACAGTCTGAGAACTGCTTAGCTAACCATTTCCATTGTAGGCATTGTTAGCCCATCTGTCATGATCCCAAACTAGAGGATTCTCTAGTATAAGAATTTTAAGATGGGTGGAAATTGATGCTCAAAGATAATCTCTTGAAGGTCTAGTATATTTTGCAGTTAGCAGATTGCAATGATTTAAAAGTGAAAACATCAAAATAAGAAGTCAAACAGAAGGTTCCTTACCTGTGCTACCAGTATCTCCTATTAAAAAAGAATTTAAAAAATCCAGTTTACACTCTTCCTGCTGGTTCTGTTTTATCTAGTTTGGACAGTGAACTAAGCTGATCAGTTAACTTCTCATTCTAGGTTTTCATAGCATGCCCATCACCACAGTACTGTACCTGGTACATGACACAGTAGTTACATTTGAGATTCCAACACTGATGTGGAATATTTAAAATTAAAACAAACTTTCAAAGAGTTTAAAAGAAAAGTAATCACTATGAATATGTATATACAGATAAGATCATGTAAAACTATTTTAAAATGTTTTATTCTACATGAAACCTACACACATTTGTGTGTGTAAAATACTTGAAAGTGTCTCTTTAAAGCAATCCCAGCACTGATGTCCTGTACATCAGCATGAGAGATCTGAGCTTATTGAAACAACAGGAGTAAGAATGCCTTTGTAGTTTTAAATAAGTATAAACTTGGTTCTCTTATATCAAGTGTTACGACTGTTTTTATTCTCGCAGGTAATGCTATGCTGCTAAAAGGCTCATGTGGGGAAAAATTGTACATATATTTTTATATCCTGCATTTTTGGGATTTGAATAGGATAGTAATTTAAATACAGACTTATCCCTTGTGTCCATTTCCTCTCACATTAGGTATTAGAAATAAAACTTTTCCTGTCCTATTTACACCTTGCAGCACAGTACTGAATCTACATATCCTGAAGAACAAGGTCCCAGCCCCCTCCCCATAAATATATATTTTAAAGACTAGTATAACACTAATTGTTGCCTCCTAGAATTTTGTCAGGTTAAGGAAAAGTCTTCGCAGAAGCTCACTGGCTTTCTTCTGGAAAGACTGAGTTTACTGGGCCAAATTCATTGCTCGTGTAGCCCCATCAGAGGTCAATGGAGTCAAACCAGGAATAATTATGGTCCAATATATTCTAACTCACAACTGAATTCTGTTTAACAATCAGACAGACAAGGTTACCAAGTGTTCAGTAGTTATGTATTAAAGAGAGACTAATACTCTTGGGGGGATTCTGCATCACTGTGCATGCGCAGAATTCATGATCCCCACAGATTTCTTTGCTTTCCCACAGAAAAATAATTTTCTGACAGCAAAGGGAAGCCACAAGAGTAGTCATGCGACCCTCCCCAGCAGTACGTTTTGGGTGCCCCGGGAAGCCAGCAGAGAGGTAAATCACTGTGGAGCAAGGGGTGGGACTGGGGAAGACCTGGCTGGTGGCTCCTATCCTGTGCTGGGCTCAGCTACTAGTCCTATCTGGGGAGGATGGGACTTCCTCTTTTCCAGGACAGCATCCAGAGCAGAGTCAGACCCATTCCCAGATTTCTCCCTAGGTTGCAGGAAGTTCTGCAAACTCCTCACCCATCGCTCCTTAGCTGCAGGGGGAGGGATCACTCTATGGGGAGCTGCTCCCCCATTCACCCAATCCTCATGCATCCAGACCCCCTCATACCTAGCCTCACCCCCACACACACTCAGATCACACACACACCCCCAAGCCCCACGCCCCCTGCACCTGGACCACCACAATGAGCCACCTGCACCTGGATCCCCACCTCACCGAGCCCCAACCAGCTAAACCTGGATCCCCACACCCCATTGAGCCCCATTCCCCCAGCATCTGGACCTCTCCAGAGTCCCCCCACACCCAAATCCTCCTGTTGAACTCTATCCCCCCCACACCCAGACCCTGCCCTGCTGAGCCCCCACCACCTTCACCTGGACCTCCATGCAGAGTCCCATTATCGTTACATCCAGAACTCCCCAACAAGCCCATGTGCATCCAGACTGCCTCACACAGAACTCTCTCAACCTACACCTGGATCCCCCACACTAAGCCCCTCCATACTTCGATCCTGCAGAGCTGAGCCTGCCCTCCCACACCTGGTGTACCTGGCACACAGGAGCAGGGCCTTAGAGTGTTTCTGAGACAGGCTCGGTCCTTGTGCTGTGTCAGGGTTGAGTGCAGCCTCACTGCTGAGCCATGTCCTTGGGAGGGAGCTACAGAGTGATAGCCTACCTCTTTGCACCAGTGATCTATATTCCCCAATGACACGCTGGAGCCCCCACGTGTATTTGACAAATAAAACTTACAGAATTTTGAAATATTGTGTGCAGAATTTCTATTTATTTAGCACAGAATGCCATTAGGAGTAGAATATCCAGATTCAGTTATTTCATGCTTGCTGTTATCACAGTTGAGCATTATACAGCAAGTCTATTCTCGTCAAATCACTCTTTCCGTCAAACAAACCAAGAAAATCAGATGTGTTTTTCAGGGCTGTCATGGCATGAGTTTGTTAGCTGTTTTTCATTACAAGGCAATCTTCCCACTAATGATTTTGTTACTCGATATCCCAACTATCATCCTCTCTCTGAGGATTTGTCAGTGACATGTAAACACCTTCGTAACTTTGTTGTTTGGGTTCATGTTCGTGGATCTCAGATTAAACATGCAAATGGTTTATCAAACTGAACAGCTGCATGACTCCCACCAGTGTGCCACTGCTTTACTCCCACTTCTGTGGTCTAGTTTCTCCAGTCCTTAATTCAAAAGAATGCAAAGCTGCTCAGACCTGGTGAACTGGAGTTCCTGAGTGTACTTCCAATATCTAAGAGGTTTCACTGAACTGAGTATTTCCTAATTTACTTTGTAGCACTGCAACAGTATTTACTAAGGTGAAGATAATGAATACCAGCATTGCACAGGGCATTCATTTTCAAAGCAAAAGGCATTAATCCTGTGATGGCTAGACTCTTAACATCAAGTAA
Source organism: Chelonoidis abingdonii (assembly GCF_003597395.2). Taxonomy (NCBI): domain Eukaryota; kingdom Metazoa; phylum Chordata; order Testudines; family Testudinidae; genus Chelonoidis; species Chelonoidis abingdonii. The sequence goes on from NC_133769.1 coordinate 29,177,309, forward strand.
CTGATGAAGTACAGAAATAAGATTAACCAATCCTGCTCTGCACCTCCATCCACTAGACAGTAGCAAGTTTGTCACTAGAGTTTCCAGGTAATAAAAATTTAGGCTTCTACCTTGCTGAAAATTGTACTTTTTAAATTTAAGAACTATGTATCCATCTGTCAGACTATCGGGCACCAGTAGGTTAATGTGGTATAATTTTGCATAAAACATGGATTGCTCAGTTATTCTCATTAGCTGGCTTTTAAAGATGCCGCCCCCACCATATTTTATACTAACAATGGTTTGTAGATACTTTTGCATTTGCTTTCAAAAGTATCTCCTTCAAAAAGCACAAGTATACCTTGAAAGTTTGAATGCAGACATATTTAATTTACAACCTAACAATTCAAACTGGTTAATTACTATTGTTGCCATAGCACAAGTCATGACTGGAACACTAGAGACAAAGAAAAGGCTAGATCTTTGCCCTGAGTTTAATCCTAAACAGTTTCAACATGGGAGGGACTAAAGTAAACAATGAGATAAGGGAGAATAAAAATTACAACAGTGAGATTAAGAGACGTATTTTAGGTTATGTGCAGTTTTTTTTATTCCTCATGTTGTTTTAATACATTAATTTTGTATGGTAGGGTTTGTGGGCAGTGTACAGAATGAAGGCTAGGAATGGGTCAGTAAAGAAACATTAACATCTGACTAGTTCTAATAGACTCCAGATTAAAGGAGGACACTGCCAATTTCATCTGATACATTGAAAAAATTCATACCTCTTGCAGCGTGTTGACATCCACACCATCCCCCTGAATCACTCTGATATAAGGGGGCAACACCTTGTAGCCTTTTGCATTTTCTACAACAGGAAACTTCTTTCCTAAAATCTCCAAAACCTGTAGAAAACAAAATGGAAGCAATTCTATTTCTACTTCTCCCACTCTAGCCAAATTAAACACCAAATCCATTAAATAGAATCCATTAACAGAATTAATTTGTGTTAGCATTTTGAGTACTTGGCTCAGAGCAAAGCCATGCTGTACTCTAAATACTTCAGCCATTGTGCAGAGGGTGCTTTAGAAGAAAATGGCTTAGGAGACAAAAGGGTCTGTATAGTCACATGGCTAAAGAAAACTAATCACACCCAATCCCTATTTTTCTGCTAAATCACAAATTGGCAGCTAGACTCTTCTCAGTAGGTCAGCCCAGCATATTACTCTCTCTTTTTTAAAACCTTTTATTTTTTTACTTTACACAATGCAATGTGCCCTTCACATTTCTCAGATTCGTTAGCACCATACACTTCATGGAGTAAGGACTGCTGTCTGCAGTCTCAGTTTAAACTAGCAATACTCAAAATTTAGATCTTGATCCACAAGGACTTTTTTCAGAGTTCTGAGAAACGAACTTTGCTTAATCTCTCTATGGTGATGTAGCACTTGCCCTAGAGAAAAAAGTACACAGACAGGTTAAATCTGTATTTGTCCTCGTAGATAGCCAACATGTAATAGCACTGAGAGTTACTCTAATAGAATGGTATTGTTGGCTTTTATGATAAGTTTTCTACATGCAAGTGTGTGTTCTAAATAGCTTTATACTTTTTTGTGGCATAATGCAATGACCAGGAGAACCGCATGACGACTTGTCTGCCTGGTGTAACAGTTGCGCATCTCTCGAGGCATCTAGATAGACTTATGTGTAGTGTTGGGGAGGAGCCGGTGGTGGTCATGGTACATGTAGGTACCAGTGATATAGGGAAGGATAGGAGAGAGGTCCTGAAGGCCAAATGTAGGCTGCTAGGTAAGAGATTGAAGTCCAGGACCTCCATGGTAGCATTCTCCGAAGTGCTTCCAGTTCCATCCGCAGGGCCAGTTAGACAGGCAGAACTCCATCGTCTTAACCATGCATTGAGACCTTGGTGTGGGAAAGAGGGGTTTAGATTTATTCAAAACTGGGGAAACTTTTGGGAAAGGGGGAGCCTATACAAGAAGGATTGGTTCCAGTCAGGTATAGGTGGAGCCTGATTGCTGGCACTTAAAATTAAAAAGGTCATAGAGCAGTTTTTAAATTAAGCGCTGGAGAAAAGCGGATAGGTCCCGAGGAGCACGTGGTTTGGACAGAGACATCCTCTAGGGGAGGATTTATTAATGGAGATTCTCTATGTCCTAGTAAGGAGGAGAGGATGGAAGATGAAAAATACAGGCAGGACCTGATGAGAAATGAAAAAAATGAGTCAAATGAAAAAAAGTCCCATTCAATTACATCATGTAATGGCAGACAGCTAAAAAGTGCTTATAAACAAGCTTTTAAAGTGCTTATATAGAAATCATAAGATGGGTGAACTAGAGTGCTTTATACTAAATGAGGATATTGATATAATAGGCATTACAGAAACTCAGTGGAATGAGGATAACCAATGGGACACAGTAATACCAGGGTACAAAATACACTGGAAGGACAGAACAGGTCTTGCTGGTGGGGGAGTGGCACTATATGTGAAAGGAAGTGTAGAATCAAATGAAGTAAAAATCTTAAATGAATCAAACTGTATCATAGAATCGCTATGGATAGTAATGCTATGCTCTAAGAAGAATATAGCAGTAGGGATATATTACTGACTACCTGACCAGGATTTAGTGACTGTATAATGCTCAGGGAGATGAGAGAGGCTACTAAAATAAAATAATAATGGGGGATTTCAACTATCCCCATATTGACTGAGTACATGTCACCTCAGGATGGGAGGCAGAGATAGTTTCTTGACACCTTAAATGACTGCTTCTTGGAGCAGCTAGTCCTGTAACCCACAAGAAAAGAGGCAATTCTTGACTTAGTCCTAAGTGGAGCAAAGGATCTGGTCCAAGAGGTGAATACAGCTGGACCCCTTGGTAATAGTGACCATAATATAATTAAATTTAACATCCCTGTGGTGGGGAAAAACCACAGCAGCCAACACTGTAGCATTTAATTTCAGAAAGGGGAACTACACAAAATTGAGAAATTTATTGAAACAGAAATTAAAAAGTACAAAAGTTTCACCAAAAGTGAAATTGCTGCCAGCTGCATGGAAACTTTATGAAGGACAACATAATAGAGGTTCAACTTAAATGTATACCCCAAATTAAAAAACATAGTAAGAGAACCAAAAAAGTGACATCATGGCTAAACAACAAAAGTAAAAGAAGCAATGAGAGGCAAAAAGGCATCCTTTAAAAAAGTGGAAGCTAAATCCTAGTGAGGAAAATAGAAAGGGAGCATAAACTCTGACAAATGAAGTGTAAAAGTACAGTTAGGAAGGCCAAAACAGAATGTGAAGAATAGCTAGATAAAGAATCAAAAAGTAATAGCAAAAAAATGTTCTAGGTATATCAGAAGTAGGAAGCCTGCTAAACAACCAGTGGGGCCACTGGACGATCGAGGTGCTAAAGGAGCACTCAAGGATGATAAGGCCATTGCAGAGAAACGAAATGAATTCTTTGTATTAGTATTCATGGCTGAGGATGTGAGGGAGATTCCCAAACCCGAGGCATTCTTTTAGGTGACAAAACTGAGGAACGGTCCCAAATTGAGGTGTCATTAGAGGTGGTTTTGGAACAAACTGAAACTAAACAGTAATAAATCACCAGAACCAGATAGTATTCACTTAAGAGTTCTGAAGGAACTCAAATATGAAATTGAAGGACTACTAACTGTTGTCTGTAATCTATCACTTAAATCAGCTTCTGTACCAAATGACTGGAGGATAGCTAACGTGACACCAATTTTTATAAAGGGCTCCAGAGGTGATCCCAGCAATTACAGACACCAGTAAACCTGACTTGTTGGGTAAGAGTCACCATGGTTAACAAGCATGTGGACAAGGGGGATCCAGTAGATACAGTGTACTTAGATTTTCAGAAAGCCTTTGACAAGGTCCCTCACCAAAGGCTCTTAAGCAAAGTAAGCTGTCATGGGATAAGAGGGAAGGTCCTCTTGTGGACTGGTAACTGATTAAAAGATAGGAAAGGGTAGGAATAAATGGTCATTTTTCAGAAAGGAGAGGGGTAAATGGTGGTGTCCCCCAGGGGTCTGTACTGGGTGCAGTCCTATTCAACATAATTCATAAATGATCTGGAAAAGGGGGTAAACCGTGAGGCAAGATCATACAAAATTTCTCAAGGTACTTAAATCCCAGGCAGACAGCAAAGAGCTACAAAAGGATCTCTCAAAACTGGGTGACTGTGCAACAAAATGACAGATGAAAATCAATGTTGATAAATGCACACTGGAAAACAATCCCAACTATACAAATTAAATGATGGGGTCTAAATTAGGTGTTGCCACTCAAGAAAGATCTTGGAGTCATTGTGTGTAGTTGTCGCAAAACATCCATTCAATGTGCAGAAGCAGTCAAAAAAGCAAACAATGTTGGGAATCATTAAAAAAGGCATAGATAATGAGGGAGAAAATATATTGCCTCTATATAAATCCATGGTATGCCAACATTTTGAATACTGAGTGCAGATGTGGTCACTCCATCTCAAAAAAGATATACTGGAATTGGAAAAGATTTAGAAAAGGGCAACAAAAATGATCAGGGGTGTGGAACGGCTTCCATATGAGGAAAGATTAATAAGACTGGAACTTTTCAGCTTGGAAAGAGACAACTAAGAGGGGGATATGATTGAGGTCTATAAAATCATGACTGGTATGCAGAAAGCATATAAGGAAGTGTTATTTATTCCTTCTCATAACACAAGAACTAGAGGTCACCAAATGAAATTAATAGGCAGCAGGTTTAAAACAAACAAAAGGAAGTATTTCTTCACACAATGCATAGTCAGCCTGTGGAACTCATTACCAGACGACATTGTGCAAGCCAAGACTATGAACAGGGTTCAAAAAAGAACTAGATGAATTAATGGAAGATAGGTCCATCAATGGCTATTAGCCAGGATGGGCCACGATAGCGTCCCTAGCTTCTGTTCGCTAGAAGCTGAGAATGGGCAACAAGGAATGGATCACTTGACGATTACCTGTTCATTCGCTCTGCGGCACCTGGCATTGGCCACTGTAGGAAGACAGGATACTGAGCTAGATGGACCTTTGGTCTGACCCAGTATGGCATTCCTATGTTCTTATTCTACAGTTCTGTAAGATGAAGTGGCTCTTTGATTGTTAAAGAGCAAGTGTCTCTGGTTTAAATGCAAATCTGACAGCCTTTGGAGCTTTCCTTGTACGTGCAGCATGTGTAATTTATTGCTTCAGAGTTAAGTGACTTTGGATTTTCAGACTTATCTTAAGTGGTGAGAAATGTCACTTTAGCTTGGCATTTGATTAATGCTTAGTCAGCCTCCTATTTTATTCCTTATTAGAAAGTGCTGAGACACTAATATATGTTGTATTATCCCAGAATCTTTCTAAAAAACAATGAGGAATCCGGTGGCACCTTAAAGACTAACAAATTTATTTGAACATAAGCTTTTGTGGGTAAAAAACCCACTTTTTCAGAGGCATCTGAATCTTTCTGCATCGCAACTGAGAACAACAACATATACTATTCTCCAAGCAGTCAATACACTGACTAATCTTGCAAAGTTCTTAAAGGGACCAAAAATGGCTTTAAGACCTCTAAGTAGTTGAGTAACTGGCTTTAGTAAAAGCCAAGATATTGGGAAAGTGGAACAGAGAGTTTCCTCAGACAAGGTTAATAGGGGACATTTTTGAATCTATCACACATGAAACACCCCAGTGCAGCAATAGTTTTAGCTCATCAATAATAAATTTCCCAGATGCATTAGACAGCCATTTCAAAATTCTACATTGGAAGAATTTCAAAAGTATTACCTTTAACAGAGTGTCAAGAGGATTTCCAGAATCTGGTCTAATAATCAGCGGTGCCTTTGGACTTCTGGATACAATTAAATGCCTCAAGTCCTCACCCCATATTTTCTCACAAGCATTGTAGATGTCATAGCTGTCACTGACCACAGACACAGGCACTGAAGAAAACTGCGTCACTATGTGTTCAAAAGCATCTTTCTCATGGTCTTTCCCCCAAGCGGTTATGGTACTGGAAAATCAATTGAAGATCTGCATTAGACTGAAGTTCATGAGCCAGCTAAATCACGTTTTGTATTTTTCTGTATGTAAAAGATACTCTGTAACTAAAGCCAACTACAATGCAAACTGACCCAGTCCTTTAAATATCTTCAAGTAGCGTATATGAACTATAAAAAGCTGAATCAATGTATTGCTGCTAATAGTTTTACAAGGGACTCTCAAAAGTGTTCTGCCTTAGCATCTTACTATCCTTCTCAGGCACTGACCCAACAAAAGTCACCCATCCCCTTCAATCTGATGTCTATAGTACTTTGTAGAGGGTGCCTGTCTGCATTTCCAAACCTGGACTCCAAGCCTAATTGGTGGCTGGTTAATCATTTTGTAGATTAGAGTTGGGAAGAATAAATAAAATCTCCCTCTACTTGGCTGCAAGCTGGTTTCCCAAAACTGGGTACAGGATATGAGGGAACAGATCCCTCTTGCCAGAAGTGGTGCTTGAGGTTCTATGTCCTGTCCCTTCACTCACTTCACCATTATCTGTAAAAGAGGGAAGAGCCCTGGTGGAGGCAGCAGAGTGGGGAGCAGGCATCTGTAAGACAATAGAATCAGGCTGAATGGAGAGCAGCACTCTGGCCTGGGGCGACGGGGGTGGGGAAGAGAGGGACAGGGGAGGCAGGAAGGAGGAGGAGTAAGGACAGAGTCCTCTACTGCTAGGGAGTGGATGAGATGTAAGTGCTCAGCTAGCAGGGGGTGGGCACCTGGCTTCCTCTCAGGACCAGCTCCTCCAACCTCCAGGTGGACAGACTGACTGTTCAGCAGCAGCTCAGCTCCACCTCCTCCTCCTGCAGGAGCACCGTAGCTGGGGGGTGGGGGTGGGTGTAATGCATGCCAGGGCGAAGGGATTTACCTATAAATGCTGGGTTGTTTTTTTCTAAAATGCTGATACTGGATGGGAATCTTATTTTTCACCTGTGCAGTTTTGTAACTCTGTAGTATCAAGGCCTTAAATACTTCTAACACTTAACCAGGTACAGAACTACTTACATCAATAGTCTTATTGACTACAATGATGCTACTCACGGTTGAAGTTAAGCAACATGCTTCTATGTTTGCAGCACTTGGCACTAAATTTATGTTAGTAAAAACTTCTCTTGGTAGCATAAAATCTGTCACTAAAAAGTAAAAGCATTTATCCAGTCTGGTTGTTCTCTCCCCTCACAGGCACCCTCAGCAATGTTAGCAAAGAGATGTAAGAAGGAAGTTCCTTTTCCAAGAGGAGCTGTAGCAATAACGGGAACACGCACAGCCAGGTGCCAGCTACAAGCACAGCACTGACAGCACTCCAATCCTGGAGAATTTGGAATGATTTGAGAAGTGGCTTGCGTGAGCCTCTTCAAACTTATTAGCGGCTCAGAGAGAATGGCCAAACAGAATCTCAACTGGGACTACTTAAGCTGTTGACTTTATCACCACGCCAATGAACTGCACAGAACATTTACTACAATTATTAGTATATTTTCTTAAATTACACTTTAAATTTACAGTTACTTCTACCAAGCCTAAAACAAACAGTCAAAAGCACTGGGCAGCCTGTTGAACTTCCAACAACATATACAACAGTTCTCTAGATTTCCAATTAGTAATTAAATCCCATACTTAGATTGCTCCAGAAACACTGACCTGGACAGATATTTACTGCTCAGAAATGACCACCATACAAAGTAAATCCAGTCTTCAGATTGGAATCATGTACCCCAGTTTACCAGATTAGAACATTTATGACATTAAACACTGGAGTTTTATCCACTAAGAATAATATGGAATGGTGCAAAGTTTTTATCCATTTAAGAGGGTAGACTGGATAGCACAAGGTAATAAAATGCAGACACTTTTGTCTCTGTATCAAAATCCAGTACAGGTCAGGAGTAGCTGAAAGTTACCAGCTAACAACTGTGATATGATGTTTGAAATGAATGAGTGTCAGTCTCATAGGAGTGTTCAAAATATAACAACCATTGTCACAATTCTCATCCTTCTTGGTGGGATCAGTAGAGATCAAGATTGATAGGCCTAATTACTCAGCCAGGGTCCTGACATGAGGGGAAGCTTATTATACCTTAACTACCTCGCTTGGGGGAGAGGTCTTGAGTTGGGAGTGCTGACACTGGCAACTTTCATGACTTCTCATGCATTTTCAAAGAGCTGTGCTAAAGAACTGGGCCCCACTATCAAATTGTTGCCCATTGAGAATACAAATGTTCAAGATGTTTTAATTATGACTTTACAACTTGACTCAGAAACCCCCCCAAGTTATTCTGATTTTGAGCCTAAATAAGTTTCTTAAAAAATAGATCAGTACATTATACATGCATCAGCTGGCAAGGTTCACTTCTGCCTTAACTGCTGGACTAGTATCTACTCATACAGTGTGCCACACAAAAAGACTGAAGAGGTTTTATCTGCCTCCTTATGTGGAACGAAGCAAGCATTTCCACATGCAAAGAAAGGACATGGAAAAATAGTTGTGTTAACACTAGAAAAAGAAATTCAGCAAGGGTTTCAAACAACTGGAGGAAAAAAAAAAAAAAATCTTACCTGTGTTCAGCAGCTGGAATAGAATATCCTGGAACAGGGTCTTTCGTTCCATAGTACTTTTTAATTAAAGCAATTCCTGCTACTGTGTCAGTTCCTTTAAAGTTTACCAAGTGAGCAGATGCTCCTATTCCTGCTGTCTGAGAAACAGAGATATCACTTTAAATTACAGTGCCGAATCATAGAATATCAGGGTTAGATGGGATCTCAGGAGGTCATCTAGTCCAAACCCCTGGTCAAAGCAGGACCAATCCCCATCTCCCCAACTAAATCATCCAGTCATGAAGCCTAATTATCAAGTATTGTACAGGGTTAGTTCTGTTACACCAAAGCTCTTGTTTAATTCTAGTTTCTCCTGTATTTAGTTTAAACACAGTCTCATACTATCCAGAAGATAATTTCCATAAAGAGAAAAGCTCTCCAGATCTTGATATTTAAGTAAACTGCAGTTTCTTTAATTTTGCACCTGAAGGTACTAAGAGAAGGAAAGAGTTCTCAGGAAAGTACCCTCAACGCACACTGCTCCAATAACCCAAACTTTCCTAACATTACAAGACACTACAGAAATAGTCAAAAGGTATTTGTGCCAAAATACTATAAATTCCTGGCTATGCTACATTTGTTTAAATAGAATTAGACTTCTCAAGCTCTTAGGCAATTAGTGTTACCTCTTGTGAAGAAACTCCTCTGTAGCCAAAGTCATGTAGTTTATACTCCAGTCCTTCTAAGCTGCCAGATGTCTCTAGCAAATACTTTGCCAAAATTTTCTTCTGCTCCCTGGAATTTGTGGCCACTGTGATTGGATACCATGACTGAACAAGAATAGTCTACAACAACAAAACTCATTGTTATCAAGTGCACATAAGTGAAATATGCTTGATCAAGACTCAAAAAAATCCCCATTTGAAAATGAGCTGGGGCTAATGGCAATAAACCAAGGGGAAATCTGTATGGGCTGCAAAGACTTAGCAAATGAGGTATGACAAATGGTTTCAATGTGTGCACAAGTCACTTATTGGGAGAGTACCATCACATCATTCCCCAATTCTACTTCTGTCTGTTAACTTACAACTACACTCTTCCAAGAGGTGCTCCTCATTTTTAGAAGTGATGCAAGAAATATTGGCTATGTCCAAAATAATTTGCTTAAGAGTCAGATTTAATTGAATAAGTCCTTTTTATTGTGATGTGGGCCAACTACTCACTGCAGAAGTCAAACTTCCTGAGCTGCAGACCAATGCACACAAAAGCCAATCCTCACAACGTGTATGAGCACTGTTGTGAATTTCCCCTATTTATTAAATAAGCCTATCATACATAGCACTTCTGCAGCAGGCTTCAAGAAAGAGACAGATCTTTTGAAAGCAGAAACCAGCTGGTTCCAGAGATCTCACCCTAAACCCAAGTAAAATGATTGCGACCCCATTCTTTAGTTTTAATGAAAGCTTCATTTTTAAAAGCCTGACCTCAACCCAGTTAGTGAGCCAATAGCACTCTGGATCCATGTTTTCTACTGTGAAGAGTACATTTCCTCTGGGAATGACTGAGCCTTCAGGAACAGCCTTTACTTCTATTGGAAGATGCCCTTCATACTTCTGTAAGAGAAATTAATAGCAGCATTAGAGTGTAGGAATGGCTTGGCCAGCCCTGCTTCCATTGACTTCAGTGGAGCAAAATCAGGCTTTATATTTGCTAAAAAGAAAGAATTTACAGTGAAATAAACTGAATATTTAAAAAACAACAAACAAAACCCCCACTCAAATGCACTAAAAACCTATACATTTAAAAAGGAACCAATTCCACAAAATGAATAAACAACCATGTTCCACTAAAGGATATTTAACAATGTTATTTTTTGAACACACTCATTTAAGGAGACCCTGCTGTTCAAAAAATAAATAAATAAATAAATAAATAAAAATAATTTGTTTGGTCCACAGAAGTGTTCGTTTAACAGATCTTTGCCATTCAATTTTCTGTGGTGTTTTATCTTGACGGTTACTCCAGCTGACATCTATATTTTAAATGATCTGATTATGTCTTGGTGCAGACATTTGTTTTAAGAGAAAAAATATCTTTAAATGGGAATCAGTGTACAACCTTTCTAAAAAGGATCATCTACTCTATTCACTGACCATGGAATCCAGTCTCCCAAAGTTTTATTTTTTCAATTTCAAAACAACTGTCAACATTAACTTTCATGCTTGAAATATTCAAGACTCTGTGGAACATGTCGTCGCTGCCTGTTTGCAATGAATAAATTACGAGACAGCAACTGTAAAATAACTATTATAAGCTACTGAAATAGCACAATGAACTAAACTGATAAGTAGAAGTTTGTGTAGACCCAAATGAACATGCCGTAGGAGTCTTTCCATAAAGTGTACAAAAGTGTGTTAAAATGAACGTATGTACCAAAATGGTGCTGCTTTAGAAAAATGGTGCAGTTTTGTAGCTAGTATCAAAACACATCCTCCAGTGATATCCCAGTGTATGTCAAAATGCTGCTTCAACAGCTCCAGTTGTCAAAGATTAATCAGTATAACTTTTTTTTTTTTTTTTTAGCTCCAGTCGTCAAGATTACATCCAGATAGGCACCTACTTTTTTTTTTTTTTTTTTTTTTTTTTAAATAGAAACACTTGCCATTCACGTTTATGATTTCACGAAGCAATTTTTCACATGGAGAACAACATCCATATTGAAATTTCAGGTATTTTCAAGAAATCCACTAGATGTTTTAGGAAGGTATCATCACGATCTCCTTTCCTGTTTAAGTAGCTTCTCAACTTTTTTATGACTACAGTAAGGAGACCAGTTTACCAAGACTGACCCAAGAGATGAACCACTCCGCCTATTACAATCTCCCAAGACAGAAGCATGAGTAAAGACTGTCGCTTAACAATAAGGCTTTAAATTATGAGTGTCTGGCAAGTGTGGGTGGGCGGGGGAGTAAATGGTGAAAAAAGAATACAAAACCGTAAAGAGGAAAAGGAAACCACGGTCATTAAAACAAGTATCTGGTTCTCTTCAGGAAGTAAGTAATATATGGGAAAATCACAGTAATTCATTTCAAAGGAATCTTATGAACAGAAGTAGACAGACACCCACCCCTTCAGCACTCTGTTTTTTTCTCCATCGTACTAACATTTACTGCCAGTTTTGATTTACCTTGTCCACTAGAAATGTTAGGTCTTTGGTGAAAGGTGAGAATTTTTCAATTCTTATTGTGCCATGTTTGGTTGCTCAAGGACATCCAGACAATGCTCAAATATGTTCACCCGCCACAATGCCATCAAATAACCTCAGTCAATGATCAATTAATGAATACCACAATGCTTTCGAAAGAAATAATTCCAAGTCGTCTAACATAAAAATTGGCAATGCAGCAACCTTTAGTGAGTGGAAAGAATGGAACAAATCTGACACACTTAAAGAGAAAATGCTCTCATTTCTCTGAAAAAAAATTACACACTAAGAAAATAACATTTTCAAAGATAGTTATTTTGGAATTTTTGTGTCTCAGAAAAATTCCTAACTGTTCTCTGTATCTCATAACAAAAAAAACTTATTTTAAGTAGCACAACAAAATTTAGACGCCTGATTTTCATATACCAATGAAAATGTATTTTCTCCATTTACTAGTTACTCATGCAAAAAGTTGTAGTAATTTCTGCATTAGAAGAAAAGCAACTACGATTAATTAGAGAAAGTGATTTTAATGTCATAACCAGGCAATAAATGTTGCATTACATAGTGAAATTTGCCAACAAGCCCCCACTCATACTAGCAGGAGATGGCAGCAATAAATCCCTATTACCCAGAAAGTCACATCTGGTATTTGTAAGGATGAAAACTACTTTGCTTTATGGATTTACAATTATTTGATTATTCTGTGACAGCTGCTAGTCCTTGCACACTACAGCAATGATCCGAAAGATTGGAGTAACTAATCCTGATGCACAAATCCTACCTAGAATTTCCTTGAATTAAAATATAAAAAAAACACAGATTTTTACCTCAAGAATATAGTTCCATCCCTTTTCATTGAAGACATCATCTTGAAAATGCTCCCTGTACACCTCTTTGGCTTCCTGGATTTTCTCTTTGGTTATCACTTTGCCTGCAATGAAATAGTTAAAAATAAGTTCTGACAGTGCAATAATTTTTTAATGCCAAGCATTATTAAGCAGCTCTTTATGAATAAATAAAAGATGAAGCTTTTATTATCAAAGTCTCCTCTCAGACATAAAAAAGTTACTTTGTGTACAAAAAGCTTTTGGAGGGCAATTCTGTCATAGCAAATGCTATGCTTAAAAGCATCATTTTTGGCTTTAAAGTTGTATTGTAAGAGAGACAGGATAGCTAAGAAAATTGGTACGGGAACAGAAGACTTTTCACTTATAGATTAGTACTTCAGATTCAGCTCAGGTTGGTAATAATTTGAGGTCACTATCAATTGATGGCTGGTCAGCATCTACATGGAATGAGTTGATGCCCTCAACACTGTTCCCAGAGAAGGAGTCACAACATTCAGCAAAGCACAGAAAGTTTGTATTAGCGTGGATACTGAGCTATGTTCCTCCACACCGATGATCTCTTCAAAACAGGGTTGAGGCACCTTAGCAGGACACTCTGAGGAAGCTTGCAATGATATTGCCTCTGTCATACTCTTTTTGTGCTAAACAGGGGACTTCAACCTAAAGGACTACTAACCTGGCACATTCCATAAATGCTAAAATGAATTAAGTTTAATATTGTCCTGTAATTCTTTAGCGCTCTATAGAAGCTGTTATAGTAAGGTCAACTAGCCTCTGACAACCCACCCCAGAATGAGATTTTGAAGACCAAGTATACTGATTTGAATTATGCTGTGATTATTTTGGGACAGTTTTCCTATTTCAAGGAGGTACAAAAAGAGGAGGTTCACAGTGAATGATATGGGACTGCCAAATGATTTTTTACTGGAGTGCCAACATTTGGCAAGAACGGAGATTGGAGTCTTGGTTAAGATTTGCACAGTCTGTGAACAATGATGTAGGAAAAGGATTTTTTGGTATAACAGAAACTAGAATGAGAGGAAGAATTAAAATAGATGGTATTTACTTGAAGTGCTAAAACCAAATAATTATACCTCCAAATATGGGTTTACAACACAATGTGAAGTTTTAAGATGTACATCTTTAAATGGTCTGGAAAAAAAATGCACACACTTAGCTACCACAGTCAACAATTAAAATTCTGTTATAGACCATTACTAGATTTAAAGGCAAACACTAAAACACGTTACTAATACATGCATATAACTAATTAGAAAATACATTTTTCAAGTTTTGAACATAAAACTTATTTTCCTCCAAATCTTAACTGACTCTAAAAGAGAACAGTATTGCTACCTTTTTAATGATTCCAGGTAACTTATCTTTGGCTCTGATTTTTTTCAAGTTTTGATGTTTCAGATGACCATTCATCTAAAACATGGTAACATCTTTGTAGACAAAAATACTTGTTATTCTTTTTAGTTTACTGACTATCTCATTGATACCTAACAAAAATAAAGGCACTGAATGTAGAAGATCGTTTTACAAAAGATGACATCACATTTTTGAGAGTCACGAGAATAAAATGAGACTTCAAATTTTAAAAACAACACAGAGCTAAAATAAACTGCTTCAACTATAAGAATTCAAGAAGTTTGGAGAAAAATATGGAGATTTACATTTTATATGAAATAATGAGACAAATACCTTTTAAATACTTATTTAGAATGTACTGCAACCCGTAAAAAACTGTTTCCTCATATTTCACCTTCTTTAATCTGGAGTTCTCAGTCTTCTTTTCACGACATTCAAAGTAGGAATAAACTTTGCTTGTATTAGGTGGATATTGCTTATAATGTGTAACCTACATTAAGAAAAACCTCAGTAAGAGCTTAAAATGTATAATCACCACAGGACAGACAATAAAAGATCAGAAATGAACAAGACTTGTTAGAGTTTTCAGCAGAGTTCTGTCTTTACATGTGACTTTGGAATGACTCCCAGTCTTTCAGGCTGCTAGAAATAAGGACCATTCTCTCATTTCCCCACTACATCCATACTAGTAGCTGAGAGGATGGGTGGGGGATCTCTACCAGTTTACCTCTCCCTCAGATTTCTGATTGCTCAACTCAATTTCTCCTATTTTACTCCTTCCCCCGTCTGTTTTTCAATCTGTCTGCCTAGTGACTAGCTTTAGTGCCCACCTCTGCTTCTACTCACACATTAGGTTTCCCTATATCAGCAGAGTGAAACTGACCTGGGTTTTGAATAGCAGCAATGAAAAGTGACAGGACTGGCCAGTTTTCGTTCTGCTGTGTCTTTGCAAACCTGGTAGCAGCAGTGGAATGGAAGATGTTTGCCTGTTGAGAAGTTAGCACTGCTTTGGTTTATGCTCAATTCACATTTGCAGGTTATCATAGTCATAAGGCTAGAAACAATTCTTGAAGCAGTTCAGATTCTGAAGACGCTGACGGCACTAACCCAAAAAAGCTTCTCATCTATCTTGGGTGAACAGAGGAGTAGATTTTTCTAGCTCTGTTATGTCCATGCCAGCTCTCAAACCTGATATTGCTGCTAGTTGTGTTAAATAAGTGGGTTGATTTTCTTCTTCAATGGAAGAGTTGAATTTTCCCACTGAAATTACTAAAGGGATTTTTCTCAAAACTTTCCATGAAGGCTCATCTTCAGGCACAGACCAGGGACTAGGAGTTCCACTCCAATAGTGAATGTTTAGTGGGAGCTGAGCATTTAAACACAAATGGTTATAAATGTACCTAGCATTCTATCTAAGCGTGTACATTATACAGATCTATTACATTTCAAGTCTAACTAGATCTTCCTTTCCCATAGATGGGCCATTTTAGCCTTTAAATTTCAAAGCTGGTATTCCTTTTAAAATTACACATACAAGCCACAACTGCATGCGAAATACGAAGGGTATACAATGGTGTAAACTGGAAAGTTTGGGTTGATTTACAGATTCTACAATCTAAATGTCATAAGAAATCAGCTAATTTTCACAATTTTTTTGTCTGTCAGAATACGTACTTATACACCATACATACATTAATATATGCCTACACGCAGAAAAAAAATGTAAGAAAGGAGGTGTCATCACTGCTCAGAACAGAAAATTGGAGGAAAAGTGCAAGATGTGTTTGCATATGTCTATGAAGACTGACAGATTTCTAAGCTTGAACAAGATATTAGAAATAACATTTTCCCTGCTACTGCTTCCAAATTAAAAGGATTTTGAGTGATAGTTCCTAAGTATTTTTTGTTTTATTATATTTTTTTAGAAAAGTGTTTCCCAGATTATTTTTACAATAAGTATCTGACACTTTCAAGATTAAATATTTAATTTTTCCCTTACCTGTATTACTAAAACTGTAGATTAAAAGATTTTAAAAATCCAATTTTCCTTTTCATCACTTATGCTGTTCTATTTTTTGCATTTCACTCAGCTTGGACAGTGAACTAGACTGGCCAGTTTCACTTTCCGGTTTTCATATACCAGCACAATGCCGTTGTGTTTGGATATCCAATGCTGCAAGGAAATGTTTAATAAATCAAAGAATGTAAAAAATGTAAGTTTTTATTCATCTTTGGCCTTGGAAAATTCAAACCCCAAATTTTAAGCATGGACAGCATAACGGAATATTTTTGTGTCTGCATTTACTTCAACTAATGAAAGTGCTGCAGAACCAATACAGCTAAAGGATCATAAGCTGGCTCAAACATCAAACACAACTGCTCCAAATGCAGAATGTGTATCATCTGTGATGTCAGAACCAGAAATAAACAACTGGACTTTTTAGATTCAGCCAAAGGAAAATGATGTGTTTCAATTAGGGAAGTCAGAAAATTCTATATAGAATTTAAGACATTGCCACTTCTATTGACCAATTCTTCAAGTGTAATCACATCTGTATGGAAGAAAAAGTGCTACAATTGGAAGAATTTGAAAAAATTAAGTTATATTGAACTCTTAATTCCACTTAATGTTTATATATAAACAAGTATGTTTGACCACTAAAATTATATTACTTGATCTTTAAGAAAAGAGGATGCATGGAGCCAGTAACAGGTTTGGCTATTACAAGATATTGGATGTTTGATATTCTATGCCAGACAGTTTCACGCTGAAGCGTACTGGACTAATCATGTGATTAACTTTCTAGTGTTCGTAAATTTGCAGAATTAGATCCGTCATTAGGCATTTTTCTGGTTTTGTTGGTTTACATCACCGTAACATGATGGATATTAAGTTTGTGTGCATACTGAAATTTAGTATTTGCATCTACTATTTTAGCTACACATGATCTTAGCTCATAGAGTATACTGGGCTCTGATCCAGTATCTATTAGTACCTAGATTTTGTACAGCAACCTGAAGGATCCCAAGCTGCTTCTGTGTCTACACTACACTTTCATCTGTAAAACTTTTGTTGCTTCAGGGTGTGGAAAAAAAACCAAAAAAAAAAAACAACCCCAAACCACACCCCGACTGAAAAGTTTTACTGATGAAAAACCCTGGTGTGGACAGTGCTTTGACAGGAGAAGATGCTCTCCCGCCAACAAAGTTACTGCCCCTTGTTGAGGATGGTTTTATTTTGTCAGCAGGAAAGCTCTCTTCTGATAACAAAGAGTGGCTACAATGCCTGCCTTACAGCAACAAGGCTTTAGTGGCACAGTCATGTTGCTGTAAACTGTGCAGTGTATATACAGCCTTAACGAGAACACTGTCATAATGAATCGGCAACACTACTTCCTGCTCCATCTACAGAAAGTGTTCTTTAGAGGTTTCCCAAAGAAATACTGAATGGGCACAACATTGCTTAGCTTGAGATATGCAATGTGATCAGAGTACAAGGTGCAAGAAGTGTAAACTACAGCATGCAGGCTGAGGTCAGACAGGATTAATAATAACCAGATTAGTTCTTTATGTATGGGGATTGAAAAAAGAAAAAAGTTATCCAGTTAATTAAGAATCCTTCATTAATAGTTTATAGATTTAAACTATCAAAGTCTCAAAAAAAAAAAAAAAGCAATCAAGTTTAATGGATTTTCCCCCTCTCAAGTTTCTTTGGGAAAAAATGTTCCCTTACCTGAAGATATATACCAAGCCGCTTCGCAAAGAAAACTTTTCCATTTAGTTTTAAAGCCTTGAAGATAGTTATATTTCACAGAGAAATGCTGCGTAATGTAATAGTCAATTACATTGCCTCAAATATTTTAAAAAGCCATTGACAAATTTCAAGTTCAATTAAATTTCTAAGGCTAAAATTCTTATCTTGATCACTGGGTACTGAGAAATAACTTAAATGAATTGAACAAGGTATATACATCTGTCATTTTAAGACACAATATTTAAGCAATCTTTGCATTATATTTGTAGCATGCAGGGCCCGCTCCAGGGGTTTTGCCGCCTCAAGTAGCAAAAAAGCCTCGCCCGCGATCTGAAGCAATTCAGCAGAAGGTCCTTCGCTCTGAGCGGGAGTGAGGGACCCTACGCCGAATTGCCGTCGAATATCTGAAAGTGCCGCCCCACTCCGGAGTTGCTGCCCCAAGCACCTGCTTGATAAGCTAGTGCCTGGAGGCAGCCCTGGTAGCATGAAATACGCAACATATGCTCCCTCCCACATATTAAAACTCACAGTGTTAGTTGTTCTCACTTGCTTTGTCTTATCTGAAGACTGAAAGATCTTCAGGGTACACTTCAGTGTTCAGAAAAATAGAACTGCATAGCCTTAAAGTGCTATGCTTTCCAACTGTTTATTACAGTAGAACTATATTAACACGTTAGAAGTTAACAGAGGGGAAGGCTGGTCTTGTGGTTAATATGTGGAACTGGATCTCAGGAGATCTGGTTCAGTTTTAAGCTCTGCCTGAGTGAAACTGGGCAAATCCCCAACTCATTCTGTTCCTCATCTATGAAACGAAGACATTACCACTTCCTTTATCCAATCCTTTCAGTCTCATCTATTCCACTGTAAGCTTCTTGGGGTAGGGACTGTATCTTACTAAGGGTCTGTACAATAGTGAGCATAATAAAACCTCAATCTCATTAGGGCCTGTAGACTTTACCATGATACAAGTAAATGTAAATCATCATTGTGACAGTCAGCAAGAATGATATAGGGGTTGTGTTTAGTAGAAAACCCAGCTTTGAAAAGGACAAAACATTAGTGAATAAAAACACTGCAGAAAAGATACAGACAACGAAGAAAGCGATAAAAATCAGTATCATATGGCACTTACAACTATAAAAATGTCAAAAGAATGTTACAATCACTTTTTTTCCATTTCCAGGTAGACAAGAGAAAATGCAAGACATTGGGGAAAAAACCCTACAATAAGAAGAACAAAAGACGGTTACTCACCTTTGTAACTATTGTTCTTCGAGATGTGTTGCTCATATCTATTCCAGTTAGGTGTGTGCGCGCCGCGTGCACAGTCGTCGGAGAAACTTTTACCCTAACAACACTCGGCGGGTCGGCTGGGCGCCCCCTGGAGTGGTGCCACTATGGCGCCGGATATATACTGGATATATGTTCCCAGGACGGACTGCGGATTATTCAATTGAGCAGCCACTGTTGAGTCCCCCGTAGTTCAGAATCGGTCGGAGGCCTCCTTGGATTTGGGAATGAGCGAAATAGCGGGAGTAAAAACCCTTCCCCCTCTCGGGTAGTGGAATTTCTATGGGCTCCTGCGGCGAAGGTAGAGACTGCCCTGGAGACGCAAGGATTTGCTGTGTAAGGGGTCCTGAAAAGAGGGGCGGGAGTGGGTGAACGCGGGGATGAGCAAACTTGGAGATGGTATCCTTGCTTCACATTGCGTAGCCCCACAGGAGTCAGAACGGTTAGTTGTGATCCCAGCCAGCGGAGATAGGACAAGGCGCTTGGAGAAAGGGGGAAAAGATCCTGTGCTTGGTTTGGTTACGCCCGTCCCGGGCGTACTTAAAGTATGCCCTTGGCCTGGTGGGCTTGAGCGGTCGTTGAGACTGCCCCGCAGTGGGGGGCCGGACTGGCGCCTCGAGCCCGCCCACCCCGCCCTCGCCTTCCTGTTGAATCCTGCCTGTTTCGCGGCAGAGTACGGGCAGGCGGGGTGGGCCTAAAGGGTTCGTGGGTCACAGGATGTGCATCCCGAGCGACTCTGATGACCCGTGTTGTCCTTAGGGTTTGAGACGAGGATTCGTTTTTGTCCTGAGACACACCCGCGCTCAAAGGGTTAGTCCTGTATGCGCTGTACTGTATGCTCCAGGGTGAGCAGGTTGGGAGACCTTGGAGCAGGAGTTCGCCTCCTGTGTGCCTGAGGTACAGTCTGGCAGCCGCAATCGGCCGCGTCAAGGGCTGCTTGGAGCGGGTCCTGAACTCTTGCTTCTCTACGAAGCTGCAACTCCATGGGCGATCGGGGGCACAAGGTCGATTTAGCGGCCAACTCGTCAGGTGTTATTAGTGTAGCGTGCTTAAAGACTGTGGATTGGCCACTCGGAGCTGTAGGGCACCTGCGGATACACTTGATCCACGCGTCCTCCTCTAGCCTCCTTGGTTCGGGGAGTGCGCCTGTTGACCAATTGGCGCCTCTCTTGACTGATTGTACAACTTAGAGGAGGGGGAGGTGGACATCAAGTGTTCGTACCCCCGGGGGAGCACCTGTTCTTCTCTCGCCCTTTTGCGTCGCGGAAATGAGTCTGGGAGCTTGCATGCAGGGTATATCGTTCGTTAGCTGGATGGTCTTGAGAATGGCAGGGCCCGGCTTGGGAGGGTATCAGCGCAGAGCTGATACCGGTCGCCCACTCCGGCACTTCCTCTACCGGAGGTTGTGATTAAGGCACCCTCGAAGGAGGTCTGGTGGGTTTTAATCTATCGGCGCAGTCCCGAAGAGAGGAGCTCGCCCCGGCCTGCGCGGGAAGCGGAGGGATATCCAGGGGGAATAGAGAGGTCCATGATGGCCTGCTCTCTTCGGTGGTTTTTTTCTTGCTCGGAATGCTTCAGGTGGTTGGAGATGGGTGCATGCTCCTGACTCTTCCGGAGGTGGCGGGATATGGTGGTGGTCCGGCGGCCCTGCGTTCCGGAAGCAATGTAGGCCGGGCCAGACGAGAGAGCGACCCTGGGATTATGATGGTTGCCCAGGTGTCCAAGTGCCATTGTGGCTGAGGCCTATATTCATGGGGACGCGATGAAGGCTACTGTCTGGTTGTATGGTTCGCTGCCTTGCGAACACTCCGTGGGCATCTTCGGTCTCCCGGTCCTGCCTGTTAAGCTTCCCACTGCGAGAGAAGAGGCAGGTCTGTCCAGAGGCAGGGAGGGGCGCAAGTAGCACTGAATAGTGCCAATGACTCGCAGTTGGGGTATTATAGGGTCGTGGGGGACCGGTGTCGTCGTAGCGTACCGGACCTGGACGGGCCTGTCGACGGTCGGTCTGCCGGATGTGAGGTCGGACGGGGATTGAGCTATGTGGATTGCTCCGGGGGCAAGACGTTCCCTGTGCCGGTGTGGGGCTTCAACAGGTCCGCGAGTAGCGGGTGGTGGCGAAGACGGTGGTGCCTTGAGGGCGAGCGCCAGTGCCGCGAGCTCGCCGGTTGCTTGGGCTCGGCGGTGCGTTGATTGTTCAAGGTTCTGCCGCGGCGGCTGGTTCCTGCGGCAAGTTGGCTGGGCGGCAGTGGGAGCGACGCCGCGATGTTGCAGCGCACGGTAGAGGCGAGACCTCGGCGGCGGCTGTCCGGACGGTGACAGGCGGCGGGATACGGTTAGGTGGCTTGCCCTGGACGCGCGCAGTCCGCGTCCTGGCGGCCGGGCACGGGCGTGCCGGGGTTCTGTCTGAGCTATTAGGTCCTTGCGCGTGAACACGTCTCGGCGTTGCTGTACGGTAGCTCGACCGCAGGCGGTGCCGGGAGCTCCAGGCGCCTTGACTCGACGGGCCTGCGCGGGCTGGAGTCCACGGAGCGGTTTAGGCGAGTGCCGCGCATACTCCGGCATTTTGGGTCCCTATGGTCTCGTCTCTATGATCGTCTGCGGGCCGGCTGCCTTAGCCCGTCTACTGGTCTGACGATGCTGGGCGTAGGGGCCCGTCTGAGGCTTAGCGACTTCGACTCGGGGAGAGGGAGCGAGTGCGGGTTGCTTCTGGTTGTATCTGCAGCCGGTGCGAGGGTTCGCGCGTACTGACCTGCTCATGGTCGTCGGGGAGGGGGGCGGCCTCGCTCACCTGTGGCTTGTTACTCGGTGCCGGCGAGGTGCTACGGCCGCTTCCTGCGGCAGTGCCTGAGTCTAATGTCCGTCCCTTTTTGTGCGTGGTACGCGCCTTGCAATGGGCCTTAGCGATAGTGCGATCCCGAGCGGCATTCGACCAGGAGGTCGTGGGGCTCTCCCTGTCGGCATTGGCCTACTGGCGGCCGTACATTGTTAACAGCCCGGCGGCAGGCGTGGCTTATGGTACCGGGCGCGGGGTAGGGGAGAGGCCAGAAAACCCCCGGGGGAAAAATATACTAAAAATTTAACCACCACTATAACTCTGAACTGTCATATCTAATTACTATGTCAAACATAGGAACGATGAATACGCCGGTAGCTCGGGAAATGTGGAGGTAGCAGCCGCACTCCACTGTTCAACCGACGACACGGGCCCGGTCGAG
>NC_133769.1:29200553-29223639 GCF_003597395.2 Chelonoidis abingdonii
TTCTTACCGCCCGTGTCGGTCGTTGAACAGTGGAGTGCGGCTTTAGCTGACCTTCCACATTTTCCCTACCTACTCGCTATCATCGTCTTTGTTTTACATAGTTAATTAGATTAGTGACTTCAGAGTTATGGTTGTTGGTATAAATGTTAGTATATTTTTCGGGGTCTGGGGCTCCCCTACCCGCGCCGGTACCAATAGCCACGCCTGGCTCGCCGGCTTTAAGCATGTACGGCTGCCATAGGCCAATGCCGACAGGGGATCACGACTCCTGTCTAAGTGCCTCGGGGAATCGCACTTATCGTCTAAGTGCCCATTTGCAAGGCGTTTAAGTCACGCACAAAGAAGGAGCGGGACATTAGATCTCAGGGCAGCTCTCATGAAGGGCCTTAGCACCTACCTGCCGCGGCGGCACCGAGTACAAGCCACAGCAGGTGAGCGAGGCCCCCGCCCCCCCGCGCGCACCGAGCATGTCAGTACCGCTAAGCTCCTCGGCACCGGCTGCAGATGACACGCGAAGGCACTCCGCACCGCTCCTCTCGCCGAGGTCGAAGTCGGCTAAGCTCAGACGGCTCCTCTACGCCGCATCTCAGACAGAGGCGTGGCTAAGGCAGACCGCCCGGCACCGACCCCGGCTGCGGCACCGCCTAAACCGGCTCCGTTGACTCCAGCCCCGCGCAGGCGTCGAGTCCGGCGCCTGAAGCTCCCTGGCACCGCGCGGTCGAGCTGACCTTGCCATCAACGCCGGAGACCGTTTCAGCGGCAAGAGACCTAATAGCCATGACAGACCCGGCACGCCCGTGCCCCCGGCACCGCCAGACGCGGGCGTCTCTCCAGGGGAGCCACTCTACCTATGCCGCCTCTGTCACCGTTCGGGACAGCCGCCGCTCGAGGTCTCCCTCGCGTCGCGCTCAACATCGCGGCGTCGCTCCACTCCGCCCACAGCTCAACTTTGCGGCACCGCTCGCCGCGGCACGATCACAATTCACGGCACGCTCCCCAAGGAACGGTCGAGCTCGCGCACCGCTCGCCCTCAAGGACCAAGTCCGTCTTTCGCTCCCCATCCCGCTACTCGCGGCACCGGTTGAGCTCCCAGCCACCGTCACAGGACCGTTCTTCCCGGAGCAGATTCCACCATAGGGGCTCAAGGTCCCGGTCGACCTCCGGCACCGAGCCGGTCACAGGTCCCGGTCGGCTCGCGGTACCGCTATGCGTACTGACACCGGTCCCACGACCCAAGCTGCGAGGTCTATTGGCACTTCAGTGCCTACGTTGCTGCCCTCCTGGCCGTCTGGACAGGAGCCTGCCTCTTCGCAGGTGGATAGCTACTATGGCCAGGACCGTGATACTGGAATGCCCACGGGACTTTCCAAGGCACGCGTCCCCATGATATAGGGCCCAGCAATGGCACTTTTGGACACCCTGGGCATACCATCAAGCCCAGGTGTCTCCTGGTCCTGGCCCCTACAGTTCTCGGAACGCAGGGCGCCGGAAGCCACATATCCCGCCCACCTCCGGAAGAGTCAGGAGCATGTCACCCATCTCCAGACTCCCTGAGCATTCGAGCAAGAACCACACAGGAGCAGAGTGCCATCCAGGACCCTCTCATTCCCGGGATATCTTCCTCCTCTCCCGGATGAGGCCGTGGCAGGCTCCTCTTCTTCGGGCTGCCGCCGATAATTTAAAGAGCCCACCAGACCTCCTTCGTAGGATGGCTTCTTACATCAACCTCCGGTAGAGGAAGTGCGGAGGTGGACGATCCGGTATGTCAGCATCCTGGCCGCTGATACCCGATGCGCGTGGCCCTGCCATTCATCAAGCCATCCAGGCTACTACGATACCCTCTGGCAGTCCCAGCTCTCCATTCCGCCGACGGCAAAAGGGGTCGAGAGAGATACATGGTGCCCTCCCGGGGGTACGAACACTTGATTGTCACCCTCCCCCTCCTTTAGTTACAAATCAGTCAACGAGAGGGAGCGCCATGGTCAACAGGCGCCTGCCCCCGAAATCCAAGGAGGCTAGGAGGATGGACTGCTGGGGAGCAAGGGTATCTCGGCAGGTGCCTACAGCTTCCGAGTGGCCAACCAGCAGGTTCTGTTAAGCGTACAGACTACAACACCTGGACGGAGGTTGGCCGCTTTACACTGCTTGCTGCCCCCTGACTCGCGCCAGGAGTTTGCAGCTTTCGTAGAGGAAGGCAAAAGGTGGCAGGACCTCGCTCCAAGCATCTTGACGCGGCCGATTCGGCTGCCAGGACTGTAGCCTCAGGCATCACAATGAGGCGAAATCTCTGGCTCCAGGTCTCCAACCTGCCACCGGAGCTACAGTACACCATACAGGACTTACCCTTTGAGGGCCGGGGTTTGTTCTCGGACAAAACTGATCCTCGCTGCAACCCCTAAAGGACAACAGGGTCATCATGAGGTCGCTCGGATGCACACCCTGTGACCCAGCGTAGACCCTTTAGGCCCCACCCCGCCGCCGTTTTCTGCCGCGAAACAGGCAGGACTTCAACAGGAGGCGAGGGCGGGGTGGGCGGAGGCGCCAGTCCGGCCCCACGCGGGGCAGTCTCAACGACCTATAAGGCCCACCAGGCCCAAGGGCAACTTTGAAGTACGCCCGGGGACGGCGTACCAAACTCAGCACAGGATCCTTTCCCCCTTTCTCCAAGCGCTTTCCTACTTCCTGCTGGCGTGTCACAACTTACTTCTGACCTGTGGGTGCTACGCATGGTGAAGCAAGGATACCATCTCCAGTTTGCTTCATCCCCGCGTTTCCACCCCCCTTCCCGGCCCCTCTTCAGAGACCCCTCTCACGAGCAAATCCTCTGGCACGAGGTGCAGTCTCTCCTCGCCGCAGGAGCCATAGAGGAAGTTCCCACTACCCAAAGGGGAAGAGGGTTTTACTCCCGCTATTTCCTCATTCCCAAATCCAAGGGAGGCCTCCGACCGATTCTGGACCTGCGGGACTCAACAAGTGGCTGCTAAGTTGAAATTCCGCATGTCTCCCTGGGAACTATTATCCTGTCTTTAAGATCCTGGAGACTGGTACGCCGCCTCAACATGAAGGACGCGTACTTCCACATAGCGATTTTTCCCCCGCACAGGAAGTACCTTCGGTTCACAATCAACCCAGCAGCACTTTCAATTCGCTGTCCTCCCTTTGGTCTGTCTACGGCCCCGAGGGTCTTTACGAAGTGCATGGCAGTCGTCGCCGCACACCTTCGCACGGCAGCAGATACATGTCTTCCCGTATCTGGACGACTGGCTCATCAAAGCGCCTCAAAAGCCCAAGTCCGTCAGCATGTCTCCATGATCACGGACCTCTTTCGCCCGATTGGGGCCTCTTCTCAAACGTGGAAAAGTCCACACTGGTTCCAACACACGAGGGACTTCATAGGAGCGACCCTGGACTCCTCCCTCGCCAGAGCCTACTTGCCCCAGACCCGCTTCAAGCAATCACCTCAATTATACGGACTTGCAAGCCGCTCATCTCACTCGGCTCGCAACTGCCTTGGCTCTGCTGGGGCATATGCCGCATGCACACACGTCACCAAGTACGCCAGGCTCCGCATGCGGCCTTTCAGAAGTGGCTCCACTCGTCTTCCGCCAAGCAGGACACCCATGGACATCCTTGTCACGATCCTCCGGGTCCCCTACGCTCCTCGACTGGTGGCTGGACCCGTCCCGGTTTGTGCGGGGATGCGTTTCATCCACAGCAGCCCTCACTGACCTTGACGACGATGCATCATCCCCTGGCTGGGGGCCCATCCAGTCGCTTGTGGATGCAGGTCGTTGGTAAAGCCAAGAGCTCAACCTCCATATAAATGTCCGGGAGTTGAGAGCCGTTCGTCTAGCCTGCCAGACATTCCAACAGCATCTTCGTGGCTGTTGGTGTTCGGTGTTTACGACAACACAACGGCCATGTAGTACATCAACAGGCAGAGGGACCCGCTCGTCTCCCCTGTGTCAGGAGGCCTTTCACCTGTGGACTTCTGCGTAGCCCACCAGGTGGACCTAGTAGCATCCTTCCTCCGCGGAGTCCAGAACGACCCTGGCGAGTCGGCTGAGCAGGTCTTCCCTCTGCACGAGTGGTCAATTCCGGCCGACATCATACTTTTATCCATCTTCCAGAGGTGAGGGTTTCCCCTCGTAGACCTGTTCGCCTCCCACTCGAACAGGAAGTGCCAGGAGTTCTGCTCATTCCAGGGCCTCTCCCCCGGATCGATAACGGACGCGTTCCTTCTGCCCTGGAACCACCGCCTGCTTTAGCCTTCCCTCCGTTTCCTTTGGTGCACAGGGTCCTGCTCAAAGCTCCGCAGGGACAAAGCGCATCTAATCCTGATCGCGCCTTATGTGCCCGAGGCAACCCTGGTACACGACCCTCCGGATCTGTCAGTGGCCGCTCCGGTTCCCCTCCCCTGTGTCCCGAACCTGACCACAGACACACGGGAGGCTTCGTCATCTGGACCTGCGATCCCTCACCTCACGGCGTGGCTCCTGCTGGCTGAACGCTGAGGAGTTGCGCTGTTCCAATCCAGTACAGTGCATTCTCCTTAGTAGCAGGAAAGCCTTCCACCCGTCGGACGTATGTAGCCAAATGGACGCGCTTCGGGCCTGGTGCGCATCGCAGCGATGCTTCTCCATTAGAGGCATCAATCCCACGACCCTAGACTACCTCTGGCACTTAAACAGCAGGGCCTGGCGACTTCCTCTCTTAAGGTGTGCACCTGAGCTATATTCCACCTTCCAGCCGCGTAGAGGGTGGGCAATTCGGTATTCTCTCACCCAGTAGTCTCTCGGCTTCATTACGGGCTGACGTACTTATCCCCCCGCCGTCACCCTGCCCCCCTGAACTGGTCCTAAACAAACTTATGTTCCGCCCTTTGAGCCACTCATGACTTGTTCGCTCCTCTACCTATCGTGGAAGACGGTCTTCTTAGTGGCGATCACCTCAGCGAGAAGGGTCTCCGAGATCAGAGCTCTCACTGTAAGCCTCCGTATGCTGTCTCCATAAAGACAAAGTACAATCTGCGACCTCTCCGCATTCCTCCCTAAGGTGGTGTCTGCCTTCCATACTAGCCAGGACATCTTTCTCCAGGTTTTCTTCCCGAAGCCTCATGCTTCTCGGCGGAACAGCAGCTACACACCTTGGATGTGCGCAGGAGCGCTAGCTTTCTATGTGGAAAGAACCAGCCCTTCCGGAGTCTCCGCAGCTGTTTGTGGTGGTTGCGGAACGGATGAAAGGTCTGCCAGTCTCCTCCCAGTGATTTCCTCCGGGTAACTGCCTGTATTCGCACGTGCTACGAGCTAGCTCATGTTCCCTTGGGACGCCTTACGGCGACTCTACTAGAGCTCAAGCTTCCTCAGCGGCCTTCCTGGCGCACGTGCCCATCCAAAGATTTGCCGTGCTGCGACCTGGTCATGGTCCCACACCGCCTGCACTGCGCTGTTGGTACAACAGTCTCGGGACGACGCAGCCTTTGGGACGGCGGGTACTCCAGGCTGCCACGTCTCACTCCGACCCCTCCGCCTAGGTAAGGCTTGGAATCACCTAACTGGAATAGACATGAGCATCAACTCGAGAAGAAAATGGGTACTCACCTTTGTAACTGTTGTTCTTCGAAAAGAAGGAACTGAAGGGTGGCCGGGTCGGCTGGGGTATTTATGCGGCGCCATGGTGGCGCCACTCCAGGGGGCGCCCAGCTGACCCGCCGAGTGTTGCTAGGGTAAAAGTTTCTCCGACGGCTGTGCACGCGGCGCGCACACACCTAACTGGAATGGATATGAGCAATCACTCGAAGAAGAACTTCGTGAGATGTGGAGAACATCTCACCTGAATTACCATGTGTCCAACAGACCAGTTTAGGGAAAAGTTACTGTTGACTATTCTGTCACCGAGGAATAACTTGATACATTTTGCAAATGGTAGAAACTCTGCAAGTGACTGTTTAGGGATGAAGATGTGTTGATACAAAGGGATAGAGCACTCAAATTTAAAATGACCTTTGACAGACTTTTGTTATCAAAAGTAACTATGCTGTTCAATGGAAAAAACGCAAGAAAATGAGGCAAGGACCTTCAAAAGAAAATACATCTCAATGACCTCAAGCTGTTAAATTAGACTGGTGGTGTGTGATGGGGTGTACCAGCCCACACTAGATGAGAAGGGTTAACCCCATATTGTAGGCAGAGGAAGCCACACCTCCTCACAACTACTGGGCATGCTCCAACTGAAGCCTCAATATAAAAGGGAGCAGCCCAGCTCAGTCTGCCCTGATCAATAAAGGAGGAGGATGCACATTGCAGGCTCCTTCCTGGGAGCTTCTGGAGCCCCAGATGCCAAACACACTGAGACCCAGGAGCATGCCCAGCTGCCCACAGAAGCCCAAAAGGAGACGGAGCCATTATGAGCTTCGCCAGCCAACGATCACAGAGACCAGGAGACCTGTGGATGGCAGCACTGGAAAATAGGGTAGGAAGTAGCCCAGGGGAACTAGATAGTGGTCCAGTGGTGAAACCAGGACAAAGGCAGCATGTTTTGGATGGATCTCTGCTGACCAAATGAGGAATCCATTCACTGCTATCAGGGCCCTGGGTGGAGCAGGGAGGACCCAGGTCCCCCTCTACCCTGGCCACCACTCACCCTGGGAGGTGGTCCATTTCCCCTTGGCCACTAGGCCCCGCAGAGGAGAGCTGCCATATAGACTCTAGCCACTAGTCCATGCAGCTCTGAGGCTTAGCGTGGTCATTAGGACTCAGCTGCAGGGCTATAGCACCCTTACTTCCCTACTTTAAGGGTATACCAGCCCAGGACATGGTGATAGTTTAGACTTTGTCTACATGCAATTTGAGCAAAGATTCTGATGCAACACCCAATTTAACTAAACTAGATTGTTAAACTGAAGCTCAAACCATGTGCAAACCAGCCCTAAGAAGCAGCTAAATAAAACAAAAAACTAATGCCATCTACCTGCTAATGCCACACTAGCATAATCAAGAGGAACCCAATAGACTAAGCCTGTTAATGAAACTGCTTTCAAAACTACATAGCCCGTCCACTTTTAACCATTCCAAAATTGTTTTAATACATCCCTGAGACACCTCCAGGCAGAACCAGATTCAGGATCATTCCTGGTGCCTAGCAAGGTTCAAACATGTTAACAGAAGGTGGGTCAGATGATAAAAATGGTTGTCTCTGTGTACACCAGAGAGAGAGAGAGAGAGGAGAGAGATTAGGCCAGAAGCGATTTGTTTAACGACCTTGGAACTCCACAAGTTCTAAACTAACCTGCGTGCCAGGACCACGCTTTGTGATTAACTGCAAATATTCCTTCCGAGCACGGACAAGGCCCATGAGTTTGACCTCGCTATACGCTGATGCATAGGCACCTTATTGTCCGACCGGACTCCGCTCACGAGCAATCGTTAAGACATCCGTCACCCTCAGCTGATGTGACCTACTTTCTCAACGACCAGTTGGCGACCCACTACCATAGACAATGCAGTGCGTGCTGCGGTACGTGCACATCTCGTCCGAAGATTCACTCCGTCGCGCCAATCTAATACTCTTCGAATCGGCTCAAGAATATTCGTTCCAAGCCGCTGCACCTGCTCACACCCACACCACAGATCGTCTTGCCAATCCATCTTCACTTTGTATACCATTGTAATTCTTATCCACCTGGAAACAGGATGTTTTTTTTAAAAAGTAGATTTTATTTAAAATTGGATTTTTTGATAAATGCTTTTGTGAGGTCGCCACAAACTCTACCACTACTTCACTATTTACTCTTCCAATCCTCAAACGATGTCACACTCACATCAGACCTATCCAACACAACCGATCTTCGCATGGCATCCTACTGGCTCAGTATCGACTAAGATTATTAATCCGCCTCACTCTCCGCTCCTGCAGATCGCGCGTTCCCTCCAAATTTTACCTTCTCCCTGCACCGGCCGACCCACTGTATGGTCCTGCAAATCCTGGACACCTCCTCAGTGCATAATCCATCCTCCATCTCGCGCCTTGCGCGTCTCACTAGCCTCATCGAATACACATCTCTACAGATCCGTTGCTCTCTTTACCCTGGATCTCTTAATCACTCTCGCTGCCCACAATCAGGATTCTGAGTGTCAGCTTGACTAAACTCTTCTGCTCTCCCCAAACCTTTCCCTGGGGACCCCAAGACTCAGATGCCTGACCTCCAACCAAGGGAAATAATCCACTTCTCCCTCCTGCTCTTTACTTCCTCCAGATTTCCCGTCCCTGTGTCGAGAATACTAGCGAGATTCCCTCTCAATCCCTGAAACACAAAACAGAGACGATGATTTACCTCACCCTCCTTCTCCCCCCTCCAGTCCTTCCCTGAGAGAGCAGTTCCTGGCACAGAGATTCCTATCCCCTTGCCTTAACTAGAAAGAAAAATCCAACAAGTTTTAAAAGAAAGCTTTATATAAAAAAAAAAAAACATGACATGACTACTGCATCAAGAGAATAATACAAGGCTATTGCTTAAAAAAAAATGAATAATCAGCCTTATTCAAAGTATGCAATTAAACATTCCAGCAACCCCAACATGTAAATACAAAATACAATATAAACCTATTGCTTTCCTTTAGTCTCCACATTACGGGAACAGAAGGGTAGAAAGAGCTGGAGACATGAAGGAAAAAAAAAAAAGCTCTCCCTCATACCGAGAGAACAAACAGGCAGACAAAGACAAAACACACCCAGAATTCCCTCCTCACTTGAAATCCGTTCTGATTGGTCCTCTGGTTAGAGTGTTTGTTCCCTTTGTACCCTTTCAGGTAAAAGAAACATTAACCTTAGCATCTGTTTATGGACAACCCTTTCACACAGCAAACCTCTGAGTGCGACCCCCCACATAATTAAAACACTTTTAGATATATATATTAATACCAATAAAATGTGGGAGGCAAGCAGAGTGAGTGAGCTGACAACTCATGACCTCCCACGTAATATTTGTGACCCCCTAAAGGGACCAACTCTCAGTTTGAAACCCTGTTCTATAGCATTGACAATTATTCAGTAATGTTTAAGAAAAAGTTTGTAAGTGAGTTCCAATAGTTCATGGATTAGGGATTCAATCTATGGGTTCTACAGGCTCTGTATAGATTATTTAAGTTAATCTTTTAATCTACCAATGGATCGGGCTCAGTCTAGAAGATACTCATAGGTCAGAAGATATCAATGTGATCATCTAGTCTGACCTCCTGCACAGGCAGGCCTCAAAACCCTACCATACACATTTATAACAACCCTAACCCATGACTGAGTTATTGAAATCCTCAAATTGTGATTTGAAGACCTCAAGCTGCAGAGAATCACCAGCAAGCGACCCATGCCCCACGCTGCAAGGAGGCGAAAACCTCCAGGGCCTTGCCAATCCGCCCTGGAGGAAAATCCTTCCCGACCCAAATATGGCGATCAGCTAACCCTGAGCATTGGGCAAGACTCACCAGCTGCACTAACGAAAGAATTCTCTGCAGTAACACGTTCCCATCCCATCCAACATCCTCACAGACCATTGAGCAGACTTATCTGCCGATTATCCAAGATCAATGCCCATTAAACTATTCCATCATAACATCCCCTCCATATACTTATTCAGCTTAATCTTAAGCCAGATAAGTCTTTTGCCCCCACTACTTCCTCGGAAGGCTGTTCCAGAATTCACTCCCTAATGGTTAGAACCTTCGTCTAATTTCAAGTACCATCAGAGATGCTTAGTTTTTGCAGTTTTCAAACTGTGATGTGTCTCTCCAGGGTAACATGCTTGTTAACAGCAAAAATGTTTTTAATACACAGGGCGAGAAATAGCAGACCTCAACTCTATTGTCTCTCTGCAAATTTGGGTAAACAAAGTCAATCCCTTCTCTCTCTAAAAGTCCAAAGTTTCAAAAAGTTCACTGAATAAAAGATTGTTGGGGCGGAATAGATCTGGACAAGAAGCTGAAGAATAATTTTGTAATTATTATGTTTGCTGTTGAAGAAAAAAATCCAGAATACTTAACATTGTTTTAGTTAAATAAAACAATTTAAATGTCTGTTTGGTGATGTTCTCTTCCTAAAACAGCATGGCAAGAAAATCCTCCCATAGTAATGATTAACCTGTTGAATTGGAGATAGTTCACCTCCCAATGACTTTAAACTGCTTCAATTATTTTGGTAATGAAATAACCAATCATTCATTTTCTGATATAGCTGTAAAACTAATTCAGTTTTTAAAATAAATCACTGTTTAAAATTACAGTGGTGTACCTCTCTAAAAACGAAACCTACATCATTCTGACTTGCGGAAGAATACGTCATTAAGTTATAAAAATGCATTCTTGTTGTTGTTATGTAGAAAACCATGATTAAATCGAGTCTCCTGACTAATAATTTAAATCAATTCCACCCTGAGATGTTTCAACAATCACATTCTCTGGAGCACAGATGTCAGTTTGGCCTGGCCTAACAGCTTTTTAACAGTTCTAGAAAGCAGAGGGTGTGGTTGTTTGTTTTTTTTAATCTTAATTAGAACACTGTAAATTGGTTTGCTACACAATTAGGCCGTAGTCTACAGTAGTCAGGGAGATCATAAAAATATAGGACTGGAAGGTACAAGGGTCATCTAGTGCAGCCCCCTGGCACTGAGCAGGATCAAGTTGTGATTATTGACAAACTGCTGTATAGATCATTGCTGCAACCACTGTTATATCTCGGCAAATATGTACAAAGTGTTGTGTGAGGTGTCCACTGGAAAGGTTATTTTTGATTGCTGATTATGATTATGCTATCTGTATGTGTGTATCCATTTTTGTAGTTGAAGTATAGAATATTGGCTATATACTTTATCTCAACGTATTTTGATTCTAAAAGCCTCAGTGAAGCATTTGGTCACTTCTGAGAAAGGAATTTGCAAATAGCGCCCAATAAAGAACACTTAACTGACAATGGACCTTGGAAGACTCCCAATCCATCATTGAGCAGTCTTCGTGGGACACTCAAGACTGATCGCAGCTCAGCATGTGCATACGCTCTGCTCCTGTCTAAAAAACTGAGTCATGCATGCACATGTGACTTGGCTATGCTCCAGACATCTTGCTGCTGGAATTTCCACAGTTAGACAAAAGGTTCTCCTATGGGCAGAAAGCATAAAAAGCCCCTAAAACTCCTATCTTGTCTTCAGTCTGCTTCTACTTCTGGAGGTTCTTGCTACAAACTGAAGCTCTGAACAAGGACTGAATGACCCGTCCCAGTGTGGATGTACTTCAGAGACTTAATTTGAACCTGCAGTTTATTCTGTCACTGCTACAAGCCTGAACCAAGAACTTTGCCTTTACTGTATGTAATTGATTCCATTTAACCAATTCTAGCTCTCATATCTTTTTCCTTTTATGAACCAACCTTTCGATTTTAGATTCTAAAGGATTGGCAACAGCGTGATTTGTGAGTAAGATCGGACTTGTATATTGACCTGGGTCTCGGGCTTGGTCCTTGGGTAATAGGAGAACCATTTTCTTTTACTGGGGTATTGGTTTTCATAACATTCGTCCCCATAACGAGTGGCACTGGTGGCGGTACTGGGAAACTGGAGTGTCTAAGGGAATTGCTTGTGTGACTTATGGTTAGCAAGTGGGGGTAAAACCAAAGTCTTCTTTGTTTGGCTGGTTTGGTTTGCTGTGGTGTGCAAAGGAACCCCAGCCTTGGGCTGTAACTGCCCTGTTTTAAGCTATTTGTCCTGAATTGGCACTCTCAGTTGGGTCCCAACAAGGGCAGCATCCTTACACAAGTATACCTAAATCAATCATTACAGCTGTTTGTTTAACCTCTTCTTAAAAACCTTGAATGACAGAGATTGCACAGACCTCCATTGGAAGCCTATTCCAGCGCTTAATTAGGTTAGGTAAAACTTTTGAATGTCTAACCAAAATTTTCCATGCTGCAGATTAACGTCATTACTTCTAGTCCTGCCTTCGGTGGACATGGAGACCAACTGATCACCATCCTCTTTATAACACTTAACATATTTAAAGACTAATCAGATCCCTCCTCTCATCTTTTCTCAAAACTCAAGATGACTAGTTTTTTAAGCCTTTCGGCCTAAGTCAACGTTTTCTAAAGCTTATTTTTGTTGCTCTCTTCTGGACATCCTTCTTAAAGTGGCACCCAGAAATGGATAATACTTCAACTGAGGCCTCACCAGTGCCAAGAAGAGGACAATTACAGTCTGCGGCTTGCATGACGTTCCTGTTAATGTACCCCAGAATATTAAACCTATTTTCACAATTGCATCTTTTTTGGGTCATTCAATTTGTGATCCACTATAACCTCCACATCCTTTCCAGCAGTTTTCATCTAGTCAGTACTTCCTCATTTTGCACTGGCACATTTGATTTTTCCCATCTTAAGTGCAGCACTTTGCACTTGTCTTTACTGAATTATGTCTTGTTGATTTCAGACCAATTCTCCAATTTGTCACTGTCCTTTTGAATTGTAATCCTGCTCTTCAAAGTGCTAGCAATCTCTCCCAGCTTGGTGTAGCCACATATTTTATAAGCGACAGGGTCCTGTGGCACCTTATAGATTAACAGAAGTATTGAAGCACAAGCTTTCATGGATGAATACTCACTTCATCAGATGCACGCTCCAATACTTCTGTTAGTCTATAAGGTGCCACAGGACTCTGTCGCTTTTTACAGATCCAGACTAATGCGGCTACCCCTCTGATATTTTATAAGCATATTCTCCATTCCATTAACCATGTCATTAATGCAAATTAATAGTACCAGACCTCACTAGATACACCCTCCCAGTTTGACAGTAAGCCATTGATAACTACTATGAGTACAGTGGTTCAACCAGTTTATTTCCCTATTTGATTTATGACAATGTCATGTGGAACTGTGTCAAAGGTTTCTAAAATCAAGGTACCACACCCACAGCTCCCTACACCCACCCCCCTCCCAATCTTCTAACTCTCTCAAAGACAGAAATTAGGTTGTCTGGGCATGATTTATTGACTATTCCCTATTATCCTCTAGGTGCTTACAAATTCATAGTTTAATAAATTTGTTCTAGTATCTTTGTACCTTTCCAGGTATTGAAGTTAGGCTGACAGAGGTCTATGATACTTCAGAGTGCAATCCAGACCAGTGAGAGGCTGTGTCACACCAGTCCTACAACCTTGGGTCTGTTTACATATACTAGTTGTGGGACAGCATTACCATGAGATTTTTTAATATGCATCTTCATTCACCTCTCCTGGTACTTCAAAAGATCCTTCCAAGAATTTTGCACTTTTTCCCCACAGGGCTTAAGATGAACACCAAATCTCCTATATTTACATGTAATCATATCACACCTTTTGTTTGGCCTGTCACTGAGGTTAGTTTGAACATTATCCAGCATGTCTTAACTCTTTTCTGAACCTTTGTACATACTCTATTACTGTTGTTCTTTTGCCTCAGGGTCCAGTTCCCAGGAGTCTGAGATCTAAGGGTCCTCGCACATTCCTTCCATGTAGAAGATCAAATGGGGGAGAACCTAGTTGACTCTTGGGGTACTTCTCTGTAAGAGAATAGCAAATAATGCAACAATTCATCCCCGTCTTGAACTCTTCTTTGCGTACATTCCCAGCACAGACTGAAGAGTTCCACTGAATCTCTTAACTAGGCCATTTACCTCTGGATGATATGGGGGAGCCATTAGTTGTTTCACCCCATATAACTTCCATAGCTCATGAATAGCTGAGACATGAAATACAACCCACAGTCAAATAAAATCCCTTTAGGAAACCCACTCTGCTAAAAATAGTGAACCAAACTTTAGTCACAGAATCAGCTTCTATGTTAGTCAGAACAACTGCTTCAGGATATCTAATGGCAAAATCCACTACCAACAGGATATTTCTTTCCCCTTTGGATAGGCACAGGACCCACAGTGTCCACTGCTACCCTATAAAATGCCTGTTCTTTCACAGGCCAGGAGCATATGGGAATTTTCTGTTGTCTGAAAGGTCTTTCCCCTTTTCTGTCATAATTCACAAGACCTGCAATAATTCATCATTCTGTATCCCGGGCCAGTAGAAATTTTTCTTTAACCTTTCAGATTTTCTTGCCTTCAAATGATTGGCAAAAGGAAAAATCACATGCTAGAAACATCAATTCCCCACAGTCCTGGCCAAGCATAATTACCTGCTTGTACTGTTTTTGAAGGCTTTTGGTTTCTCCTATAGGAGCTTCCCTGTAGCATCTCCCTTCTTCAAAATATCTTTCCCATTTCCCCTTTCTGGGGGTCTCTCTCTGAGACATCCTCTTATGCTCTCTAGATTGGGGGTATCCCTTTTGTTCATCTTCAGAATGCTGGCAACTGACAACTGGGACAGCTTTTTCTGAAACAAGAGGTCAATTTCTTCCACCCTCACCCCTAGGGCCAGGGCCAGCTTTAGGTTGATTCACCCGATTCCCCGTGAATCGGGCCCTGCAGCGTCCGGAAGAGGGGCCCCGCAAGGTAAGAAAGGACCCTCTGCCTAAGTGCCACTGGAACCAGCGGCAACCGGATTGAGCTGCCGCTGAATTGCCACCATTATCTTCAGCAGCAGCTCTTTTGAATCAGGCCCTGCACATCCTAAAGTTGGCCCTGCCTAGGGCATACTATTTCCATGCAGGAGCTGGCCTCAGCCCCTCCCAGATCTGGTAATATGCTGATCCCCACCCCCGTAACAGCATACAAGGAAGAACCATCATCGCTTTTCTCAGCAGTTTCTGGGATTTTGCCATTTTCCTCTCGAATCTCAGCACAATATTCCCTTTTATTGTGGGTTACAACATTAAAAGCCTTAGTCATGTGCAAACTATCATTCCTACAAGCATTTCCACAGGCATACTATTCAGCACACCCACAGTAAAGTCACCCTTTAAAGCTTCCCATTCCAAATGAACCTTAGTCAAAGGCATGGGAATTTTATGTTCCCTAATGCTAGAAGCTCTACCTCCTGGCCAGGTAACATAGTCTTTTGAACCAGACTTTCCCTGACCGGAGAGATCTGCGCATCAGAGTATCTCCATCCTATGCATTTTTTACCATTCACTTTACCATTAATTGGCAACTTCAATAAATTCCATATCTACCTCCATAGGGTCAAACCTCACAAGATTACAGAGAGGGCCTGCACTCTCCCAGCCACCCTCCTCCCTTGCTAGCTGGAGGATCTGTTTCCTCCCAACGCTGTAGACACTGCGGCCTCAGATAAGTCCTGGTAAACTGCCAGCCCACCATTGGCTTTGTCATAATCAATGAGGTTTCTTAATTCCTGTCTTTTTTCCCCACCATGGAATAGGCAGCAATTAGCACACAATTCTTCTGGGTTTTTTTTTTGGTGTATTTGGCATATATTTCTTTACTTATCTGGCCCCTGCTTCTGTTCCCCATCTCTCACCCCAAATAAGCAAGTAGAAAACTGTAACCTTTCTTTGACTATTCCTGAGCCATCATACTTGAGACCCACCTAAACTAACACCAGTGCTTACACCACTAGGACATTTTAGGGTGCAGCCTAGACCAGGGAGGGAGTATTGTAAGACATCCTGCAACTTTGGGTGTCTTACAATACTTTGCTGCTGTAGCTCCCATCTGGGCCAGTCATAGGTAGCCTGCAGGTATGCAGGTCACATCCTGGGTGAAAAGCGTCCCATTCAATTACATTGTGTAATGGCAGACAAGTAAAAGGAGACACGTTTTTAAAGTGCTTTTATACCAATGCTAGAAGTCTAAATAATTAAATGGGTGAACTAGAGTGCCTCGTATTCAATGAGGATATTGGTATAATAGGCATCACAGAAACTTAGTGGAATGAGGATAATCAATGGGATGCAGTAATACCAGGATACAAAATATATCGGAAGGACAGAAAAGGTCATGCTGGTGGGGAGTGGCACTATATGTGGAAGAAAGCATAGAATCAAATGAAGTTTAAAAAAAAAAAAAAAAAGTATCTATCCCATCACTGGGCCTTTAAATCACAGGCCTTGGGCACTGACCTACTCCCTTCCTGTTCCTGATGGAGGCCTGAACCTTGGTAAATTGTTCCAGTGGTTTAATAACTGATTGTTAAAGTGGAAACAGGAAGCAATGGGGGGAGAGCCAGTAAGGTTAAGTGAAAGGTTTTGATTATTGAGCAAAAAGGAATCCTTTAGAAAGGGGATCAATTCTAGTGAAGTCAATAGACAAGAGCATCAATACAGCAGGAGCATAAGTGCTGGAACTAAGAAGTGTGGGGAGTGCTGCAAGACCCATGGTTGAAGAGGTTCCATCTTTCTACAGATTTACAGTTTGGTTCAATGGCTCTCAGCACCCCACTATAAAAACGTGGGGCAGGTCGAGCGTAAAGATGAAAATTAGGAAGCCTAATAGGGTCACAGGAGTTTGAAGACAAGTAACCAAGGACAGAATAACACAAGAATTCCCAAGTATAAAAAAACAGGTAGCCTGCAAGAAATAGCAGGCAGGTCTGCTGGACAAACGTAATAAGGGTGTAGTTAAGGAAAATGGAGGATAAGGGCATTGCATATGAACTAAGTAAAGGCGGGGATATGATCTGACTAATAATGGATTTTTGGTTAGGGACCAAAAATGGAAAAATCAGCAAAAAACACTCTGGCTGTTCTAAACAAACCAATTTTTTCCCTTAAATGATTTTGTTTAGTTGAAACTTAAGATTTCATTTCAAATTAAAAAAAACAAACAAAGTCGGGTAAGTTCAACACTTTTTTGTTGTTTATTGCAAACAAGATTTCAAGTTCAGTTTAAATGGTCAATTTTGACTAAATCATTTAGAAATGAAACACTGAAGGAATCCCCCGTTTATCTTGTTGCTGAAACTATTTGTCAAATCTGACTACATTAAATAGTTTTGGAGCATCAAAAAAAAAAAAATTGGTGAAATTTTCTTGAGATTTTTTTTCCCCCCATCTCTGGCTGGGAGACACCTAACTTCTATATAAATGAGAGGGGATACTGGTAGAAATTAAGGTGTAAGAATGGTGCTAGAACAAAGCAAACACATAAGCTAAGTCACTAGAACACAGTTCCAAAAGGACTAAAAATGCGGCTAAGCTGCTAAAGAAAAATATTCAGAGAGAAATCCTGGTCCATACGAAGACAGTGAGAATTTGGTCACTGATTCAACAGAACAGGACTCTCAATTCCAATTAAAACTTTTTAGACACTGGAGGACAAGTGAGGCAAATGTGATCATCTTAATTCCATGATCACCTCTCTTTTTTTGTTTAATTGTTGAAATCAGGGCTTTCTGAGTAGTTACAGTTACACTTTGAGTTTTACTTCAGCACATATAAAATTGCTGGAATAACGATTGAGAATTAAATTAGTATTTAAGTGATGAAGGGACAAACCAAGCTTCTGCAAGAAGAAAAATCATTGTGTCTCTTCAAATGGATTAGAATTCTTATAAATGTAAAATAAGTGGCTAAATAAAGAACCAAAAGTTTTTTTGTTCATTTTGTAGTTCCAGATAAGCTTTCACAGTGTTCCTTACCAGAGGCTGTTAAGGAAACTAGTGTAGCCATGGGGTGGGAAGTTATACAGCATACATGAATTAGAAACTGTTAAGAATAAACGGCTAATTTTATTAGGGCAAAGAAACATGATCCCTCACTGGTTTAAACTACAAAGTTATGTCAATGTAAGTCTACTGCATCACCTGTTGTGCAGGTGTGTACACCAACTTTTGTGTCGGCTGACACGTGACCCATTAAGCAATGCAGTAAAACCATCTCCTGACCAGCATTGAGCAAGGTAGAACTACTGAGGTTTTCTCAGGATGAGTGTAGACATCGACACCTATGAGTGGACCCTACATTTCACTCCATCAAGTCGCCTTGGTTCCAAGAACTGCATCAGACGAATAAACCAACTGTGGGGATACGCAAATGATGAATAACTCACTGATACATAAAGGGGCAGTGGAGTACAGGAAGCCGGAGAGTTACATTCCAATACTCTCTAGAAAACATACCGAACTGTAATTTATTCTGCAACTAACTCTCTCTATGGTCACGAGTGCCACAAGGTGTAAAGAACAGTAAACCTACGAAAAGCTCATCTTTCCTCAACATCAGTTGCACGACGAGTTTACAACTATCCACATGCGACAGTATCAACAGTGGCTCTTCATACAGAAATGTGCTGCACCTGGCACTCGAGAGTCTAAGACAGAGAAAGATATAATTACGTCCTCCTCCGCAAACACAAGATCAGGAGAGACCAGGACCTATAATTTGAGAGGCAATCGGAACAAGGGCATACTCATGCAACCCAACGACTAAATTAAACTTTCCTCCGTTTGACAATCTGTGATCAAATTACATTGGGGAGGGATGCAATGAAGGATATGAAGGGACAGCATGAAACAGAAAGGAATAATGGCAAGCCAATAATTAAGCACTTTCAGAAAGAGAAAGACTAACTTATGAATGGTTAAATTGCGACCTATGTACGAGGCATAATGAGCGGTTTTACATAGCAGCTAAATGCATACCGTTAGTACTGATCACTATAAATACAACACGTACCGCATTGAGCGACTAGGCGGATTATCTTGGGAGCAGAGGTCAAAAACCACCCTGCATCGCTGTGGGTAACAGCAAGCAGAAACGAAAGGACATGTATACTAGGACTTTAAGCATCACGTCCAGACGAGCTGGAGAGATACAGCTAACCGCCACCTTACAGTCGGGAGAAGTAATGCTGGCCTCAAACCTTACACTCACAAAACCATTCACAACGCCCATATCAGCATGGCAGGATGGAGAGGAAACACCAATCGTTGGGTCAGCTTCGACTGTTGTAGAAATGATACAGATTTTTCACTTACTTGTTCTACACATGGCTACACGAATGGCTATCAGAACTGTAAATTAACTGATTCAAGTAGGCACGATTCATTATCAGGTCTAATTTTTCATTATTTTACTCATATGAGAAGTGGAAACAAAAAAAAGGTAGAAGTGGCAATCCACTTTTTCATATCTTGTTGGGTTAGACCGGACTGGGTGTGGGAGGGATGGGGAGCGGACTTGCAGAACGTTGTTTATACATAGGGGAATATTGTTCCTCTGAGAGTCTCAACAAAAACTTCCACAGAGATATTCTGCGGTCTCCAACAGTTTTAGGGACGCAGCCTTATTTCTTCTCCATGATGGAACTTTTCATGCCAGTTGTACAGACTTCAGCAGGCAAAACCATGCCAGTAAACAAGATGCCGGCCTCCAGGCCCAGGGACTCAGGACGCCAGCAGCAGCTGTGCAGTTTGTTCCTTTGTACCCTCAGGAGCAGAAATCAAAGAAAATCACCACTGAGTGTGGAAATGTGCCGGTACTCAGTGTATATGTTAACTTATCAGTCCATGGGAAAGGCTCTGATGGACTGCTTACGTGATTGGTAGGAAAAAAATTCTTCTCAGCACCTCACCATGGAACGGGAAAGCAGTGCAAGTCGAGGTGTCCTAATGCTTGAATCTCGATAAGCATGTCTTAATTTAAACATTTATGGGGACGAAAGGGAAAGGGAGTTCTGACTCTATTAACGTAATAACGAAGCAAAGTTAAACTCTGTTTTATTGTGAGCTGCTCCGTTGCTGCTTGAACTTGACATGATAAGAGAAGAGAAAGAAGAGGACTCGGGCGGATGTTTGCGAGATCTGCAGCGAATGTTACAAACAAACACGCACGAGGGACCTGGATGGTAAGATTGCAGAAATTGGAGAAGAGAATCAGACAGAGAAAGTAACAGCAGGAAACAGGAGGGAGATGTAACAGACATGAGGGGAACTTCTCCGAGCAAACACACATGTGCGGACTCCGGGTACCTCAAGTTCACAAGCCAGGTTCCCTCCTGTTCAGTCAATGGAGAATCTTTCACAGCTTCCTATACCCCTGGAACATGTCCGCATCCATCATGGGCCACTGCGCTATACGTTCCATTCCACCAGGGGGATAGTAAGGACAACCAAAGCGTTCAGATTAAAGCGAACAGCTGGTTTCACCAATCAGTGTATGGTAGCAAAGGGAGACATGAAGTGTTATTTCCTTGTTAAGTTCGGTTCATGCATTTATGTCAGAGGGTACTTGTATTGTATTGTTTTCGTTTTGGTATTCATTTTTTTGTTTTATTGGAAGTTAATTCGCACTATTTCAGAGATCATTGCAGAACAAGCTAGGCACTGATGCAGAAGAACACAACTGCTTGTTTATTGTGCAGGTGCGCACTTCATAGGATCAGGTGACAAATAACGCTATATTTGTAGTGTCACCAAGTACCACACAGTCCTTACAGGCCCTGAAACTTCAGGCGGCAAGGTAAGCAGAAACATACAATCACGGTGGTTGACTGTTAGAGGTGCTCTTTAAAGCGTTCCTCGGCACATAGCTTCTGCGTTGAGCTCTTCTAATAGCTATGCGTCTGTGTTCAAACTCAGATGACAGCCATTTATCTCTACCTCCATCACAAACAGCAATATTTCCCCGATTCGCCTCACAGATATCATTCAGGACACAAGCAAGCTGACAGCATTCGGGATTATTTTATTCCACTGAGACAACCTATGTGAGTAAACCACTAACTACATCTCTTCAATAACACAAAAGCCATTCAACCGTCATTACACACCTGTTGAGCTGTTAGTAATTTCTCCTTGGTGCTGTCAAGGTGGCCAGTGTACACGTCATAAGCAGGGAACAAGGAGTAGGCAGATCCACATCGTTATTGGGCATTTCAATCTCAACCAGTGGTTAATCCCTAGTCGGGGGGGGCGGGGGGAAGTACTGGTTCAGCGTTCTAAGCAATCCTGTCTTCTAAAAGATGCATGTCAGCACCTTGCACCGATAACACCATAAGTGATATGGCAAAAAGTTCCTGAGATCGAACATTTTTTTGACGACTAACTAGGCCTCTTCTGTTCATGTAACAATTTTTTTAATTAAGTGGGAAATAAGTTGGGGCGCAAAAAGGAATAATGCATGCCATCTATTAGTCACCCTGCTGCAGTCCATGGAAAGGGAC
This sequence comes from Chelonoidis abingdonii, assembly GCF_003597395.2. Classification (NCBI taxonomy): domain Eukaryota; kingdom Metazoa; phylum Chordata; order Testudines; family Testudinidae; genus Chelonoidis; species Chelonoidis abingdonii. Next base: position 29,221,641 of record NC_133769.1, read on the forward strand.
CAGCTACTGCAAAGCCATCGGATTGTCCTGCATGTCCATGGTTATCATGTTACCACTAACGGGCCCCTGAATACGTGCATGAAAGCCACCATTGTGGATTTTCCATATGATTGCCCCTGATTGGCACTAAGTTGATACTGCAAGCTTCACTATACCACATTCACTTCCTCAGCTGTGAAGTGGAGACTCTCATTCTGGATTCCCAAGGGTGGGTTGATGAAGCTAGACACAGATGCAGGACATGGCCTTCTGCATCTGAAAGTTTGGCATCCACTGATAATGTAGGTTTTGGGGCAATGCGTATGTGATCAACCAATACAGTGCTTGTTTCTTGCGCCAGACGCATCACTCCCATCTTCTGCTGCTCAATGAATGCCACAAAAGCCTTTGAATTAGTTTCATGTATTCACAGCAAACTGTCTCCATGAAATTCATCATGTCCCAGTGCTGTTCTTACCTCGGTTACAATACGCAGAAGGATTGTACATCTGTGTTCCAATGCTTATGACAATAGTGCATATCCTACATAGGCCCATGCTGTCTGTCGAGATGTAGACACCAAAAGTGCTGCAGGGTGGGGAGCTTTTTAAAAAAAAAAAAAAAAAGAAATAATAGGATATGGATGGCAATTATGGGAGTTGACCCCTTGCTCCAATCAGGTTTGTTCTGCCCCACCGCGTTGTCAAAATTTTCCAAGGATAATTGACTCCAGAGAAGGTAATTGCATTGGGGCACACTGGATACCTATTCATGGTAGTTTCACATGTGCACTGACACAAGCAATCCTGTGGAGCCTGCGCAAGCACGATACAAGAAGCCAACTGTGCACAGCATGAGCGATACACTAACTGCAGTGGCTCTGGTGCCAATGGGTAATTTATGTTTGTCATAAGTTGTAGTGCTACATGGACACGTTGTGTCAAGAATCTAGTAGTGTTAATATATTAATCTGGAAAGGAGATAAGGCAGCAAGGTAGAAAAATTTACTGATTAGACAAAACTTATTTTGGATAATTAAGACTAGAGAAAATAAACTTCAGAATGTCGAACAAAGCCAGGTGAGCAGGCCCAGCACAATGCCTAGTGCAGTGTTCCAAACTTTTGTACTCGTGCCTTTCCACTGGTAAGCATCTGAGTGTGACACCCCCAATAAATTAAAAACACGTTTGTTATAATATTTAACACATGTTAAATGTCTCATCTAGAACCACTTAATACTACACAGAGCTGGAGGGACCGCCCCCACCCCCCTGAGTAACCTCATGATCCCTGAAGGGTCAACCCCAGTTTGAGAACCCTGGTCTAATGCAATTCATTGTTCCCAACGCAATGGTAATAATATCTCTGAAAAAACAATGTTACTAGGAAATCCAGTTCATGTCTATCTACCCCCATCTCTACGGGGTTTCTGACATACTCATTCAAAGTTCTTGTCTTCCCCATTAATGCTGCCCACCAAGGAGTTCCTCCAGAGCGCAGCCTGGATGTAGACAGCTGAGCTAACTGTTCCACAACCTGGGATCTCCACTCAACGAGAAGATGGTTGGCAAGCTAACAAACAGCAGGTATGCATTTACACAGACATCCACAGACGGGACACAACCCAACGTGAGTTAACGAATGCTTCTCCAGCCACTCGAACAAAAAGAGGCTCGCCATCCCCCCAGCTCCCCAGCTTTGCCTGATCAGTCTAAGTTCATTCCAGTTCAACCCTACCTTCTGTGGGAGGAACAACGCCTTGTTAACTGGAGTGGGGCAACACACCTAGTTAGGCCAAATATCAAACAGATTTATTAACTACAGATAAGATTTTTAAGAATTATGGGTATAAAGCTAGAATCAAAGAATAAAGCATAAGACTAAAATAGAAAAAGTAATTTTTCCAGTCCAAGTTATATATAACAGAATTTGACCTAAGCAGTATCTCGCCGATAGATGGTACACAGGTTAAAGATCTTCAAGGGCACAGCTGGAACTCGCCTTCACCACTTCTTCATCA
>NC_133769.1:29223664-29239660 GCF_003597395.2 Chelonoidis abingdonii
GTAACCTTTCTTTGACTATTCCTGAGCCATCATACTTGAGACCCACCTAAACTAACACCAGTGCTTACACCACTAGGACATTTTAGGGTGCAGCCTAGACCAGGGAGGGAGTATTGTAAGACATCCTGCAACTTTGGGTGTCTTACAATACTTTGCTGCTGTAGCTCCCATCTGGGCCAGTCATAGGTAGCCTGCAGGTATGCAGGTCACATCCTGGGTGAAAAGCGTCCCATTCAATTACATTGTGTAATGGCAGACAAGTAAAAGGAGACACGTTTTTAAAGTGCTTTTATACCAATGCTAGAAGTCTAAATAATTAAATGGGTGAACTAGAGTGCCTCGTATTCAATGAGGATATTGGTATAATAGGCATCACAGAAACTTAGTGGAATGAGGATAATCAATGGGATGCAGTAATACCAGGATACAAAATATATCGGAAGGACAGAAAAGGTCATGCTGGTGGGGAGTGGCACTATATGTGGAAGAAAGCATAGAATCAAATGAAGTTTAAAAAAAAAAAAAAAGTATCTATCCCATCCACCTGGGCCCTTTTAAATCACCAGGCCTCTGGGCAATTGACCTCTTCCCCCCTTCCTGTCCCCTGATGGCAGGCCTGACCCTTGGTAAATTGTTCCAGTGGTTAATAACTGATTGTTAAATGGAAACAGGAAGCCAATGGGGGAGAAAGCCAGTAAGGTTAAGTGACAAGGTTTTAAGAAGTTATTTGAGCCAAAAAGGAATCCTTTAGAAAAGGGGATCCAATTCTAGTGAAGTCAATAGACAAGAGCATCAAATTACAGCAGGTAGCATAAGTGCTGGAACTAAGAGTGTGGGGAGTGCTGCAGAACCCCATGGCTTGAAGAGGTTTCCATCTTCTACAGGATTTACAGTTTGGTTCAATGGCTCTCAGCACCCCCACTATAAAAACTGTGGGGCAGGTCGAGCGTAAGATGAAAATTAGGAAGCCTAATAGGGTCTACAGGAGTTTGAAGATCAAGTAACCAAGGACACAGAAGTACACAAGAATCTCCAAGTACATTAAAAAAAACAGGTAGCCTGCAAGAATCAGCAGGCCAGGTCTGCTGGACTAACAGTATAAAGGGTGTAGTTAAGGAAAATGGAGGATAAGGACATTGCATAGACACTAAGTAAAGACGCTGGGGATAGATCTGAACTAATAATGGATTTTATGGTTAGGGACCAAATGGAAAAATCCAGAAAAAACACTCTGGCTTGATTCTAAACAAAACCAATTTTTTCCCTTAAAATGTTTTGTTTAGTTGAAAAACTTAAGATTTCATTTCAAATTAAAAAAACAAACAAACGTCGGGTTAAGTTCAACACTTTTTTGTTGTTTATTGCAAACAAGATATTTTCAAGTTCATTTTAAATTGGTCAATTTTGAACTAAATCATTTAGAAATGAAACACTGAAGGAATTTCCCCCCTAGCTTTTTCGTTGGCTGAAACTATTTGTCAAATCTGACACATTCATAAATAGTTTTGGAGCATCAAAAAAAAAAAAATTGGGTGAAATTTTCTTGAGATTTTTTTTTTCCCCCCATCTCTGGCTGGGAGACACCTAACTTTCTATATAATGAAGAGGGGATACTGGTAGAAATTAAGGTGTAAGAATGGTGCTAGAACAAAGCAACACATTAAAAGCTAAGTCACTAGAACCACAGTTCCAAAAGGACTTAAAAATGATGCGGCTAAGCTGCTAAAGAAAAATATTCAGAGAGAAATCCTGGTCACACTGAAGACAGTGAGAATTTTGTCACTGATTTCAACAGAACACGGACTTCTTCAATTTCCCAATTAAAACCTTTTAGAACACTGGAGGACAAGTGAGGCAAATGTGATCATCTTTAATTTCCATGATCACCTCTCTTTTTTTTGTTTATTGTTTGAAATCAGGCTTTTCTGAGTAGTTACAGTTAACTTTGAGTTTTACTTCAGTACCATATAAATTGCTTGGAATAACGATTGAGAATTAAATTTTAGTATTTAATGTGATGACAGGGACAAACCAAGCTTCTGCAAGAAGAAAAATCATTGTGTCTCTTCCAAATTGATTAGAATTCTTATAAATTGTCAAAATAATGGCTAAATAAAAGAACCAAAAGGTTTTTTTGTTCATTTTTGTAATTCCAGAAAAGCTTTCACAGTGTTCCTTACCAGAGGCTGTTAAGGAAACTAGTGTAGCCATGGGGTGGGAAGTTATACAGCATCATGAATTAGAAACTGGTTAAGAATAAACGGCTAATTTTTATTAGGGCAAAGAAACATGAGTCCCTCACTGGTTTAAACTACAAAGTTATGTCAATGTAAGTCTACTTGCATCAACCTTGTTGTGCAGGTGTCTACACTCAACTTTGTGTCCGGCTGACACGTGACCCATTACAGCAATGCAGTAAAACCACCTCCCTGACCAGCATTGAGCCAAGGTAGAACTACTGAGGTTGTCTCAGGATGAGTGTAGACACTGACACCTATGGTGACCCTAACAGTCCTCCATCAGCTGTCCCAGAATGCCTGACACAAACCACTGTGGTCACAACTGTGAATCTCACTGCTCAAGGGTCATGGAGACGGAAGCCATTACCCATCTCTTTTAAAACTCCTATGTATTTCTGAAATTCCTTTTCCTGATTGCCCAGTGAGCACACCTACTAGTTCTCCCATGTTGCACACAAGTCTCAAACAACCATGCCAGTTACATGCTTTAGAATGTGCTCCTGCCTGGAGTAGACAGAAATATTTCTTCCCACAGGTCCAGGAGAGACAGAGACTATGGAGGCACAGGTACCATCCACTCATAAAAACATTGACATCTGTGATCAAATTACATTGGGGAGGGATGCAAATGAAGGGATATGACAGGGACCAGCATGAAACAGAAGGAATACTGGCAAGCATATCACAAAGCCAGGGAGATCAACAGATTATCTGCTGCCAAGCCGCAGGCCTATTGCTTTTACAAGAGCTAAATGCCATACTTGACAGACTTCACAAACACCCTGCAGAGCACTACGGATACCTTGGAGGAGCCAGAGTCAAAGACCCCTTCTGTGAACAGCAAAGAGAAGGAGAAAGACGGGGCACATGAAACTGGCGGGGTCCAGCTACGCCACAAGCTAGGAACATTGGAGTCTCCACCACAGTCTAACCATCAAGCTCAGCTGGCAGGACTGGAGGGAAAAGAATCTTGGGTAAGTGTGTGAATGTATATTTCATTACTATGTTTAAATGTACAGATGCTACCCCATCCAACTTAGCAGGACACAGGTATAGATTTTTCATTATTTTACTCATATGAGAAGGTGGTAAAACAAAAAAAAGGTAGAATTGGCATCCACTTTTCATATCCTTGTTGGGTTAGACCGGACTGGGGTGTGGGAGGGATGGGACAGGACTTGCAGAACAAGTTGTTTACGTACATAGGGAAGTACCTTGTATCCTCCTGAGAGATCTCAACAAAAAACTTTCACAGAGATATTCTGCGGTCCTCCAAAAGTTTTAGGGACAGCAGCCTTATTTCTTCCTCCATGATAGGACACTTTTCCATGCCAGTTTGTACAGACTTCAGCAGGCACCACTGCAGTAAACAAGATAGCGGCATACAGGCCCAAGCGGCTCCAGGACGCCAGCAGCAGCTGTGCAGTTTGTTCCTTTGTTACCCTCAGGAGCAAGAAATCAGAAAAATCACCACTGCATGTGGAAAATTGTGCCGGTACTCAGTGATATTTCCATGTACTCAGATCCATGGGAACAGGCTGAAATTGTACTGCTTCACGTGATTGAGCAATTCCTTCCTCAGCCACACTCACCATGGAACTGGACAGCAGTGCAATGTCGAGGTGCTCCTAAGCTGAACTCTCATAAGCATGTCTTATTTAAAATTTATGGGAAGCAAGGGAAGGAGTTCTGACTCTTATTAACAGTAATAACAGAAAGCAAAAGTTAACTCTGTTTTATCTGTAGCTGCTCCTGTTGCTGCCTTGAACACTTGACCATGATAAGAAAGAGAAAGAAGAGGACTCGGGAGGATGTTTGCCGAGATCTTGCAAGCCGATGTTACACCAAACCACGAACAGAGGGACCTGGATGGTGAATATTGCAGACAATATGGAGAAGGAACAATCATACAGGAGAAAAGTCACAGCAGGAAACAGAGAGGGAGATGTACCAGGACATGATGGGGCTTCTCCAGGAGCAAACACACATGCTGCGGACTCCTGTTGACCTACAAGTTCAACAAGCACAGGTTCCCCTCCTGTTGCAGTCAATGGAGAACTCCATTTCAACAGCTTCCTATACCCCTGAACATTCCACATGCCATCATGGGCCACATCCCTATACTTCCCATTCCACGCCAGGGGATAGTAAGGACAACCAAACCTTCAGATAAACCAACAGTGGCTTTCACAAATCAGTGTATGGTAGCCAAAGTGGACATGAATGTTCTTTCCCCTTGTTAAGTTCTGTTCCATTCATTTATTTCAGAGGTTTTTTATTGTATTTTTTAGTTTTGGTATTCATTTTTTTTTTATTGGAAGTTAATTCACTATTTCAGAAGATACATTGCAGAACAACTAGCACTACTCAAAACACCAACTACTTGTTATTGTGCAAGGTGACAGCACTCATAGGATCAGTGACAAATACACTAATAATTGTAAGTGTACACCAAGTACCACACAATTCCTTACAGGCCCTGAAACTTCAGGGCCAGGTAGAGCACAAACATACCACATCACTGTGGTTGACTGTTAGAGTGCTCTTTCAAAGCGTTCCTCGGCCACATAGCTCTGCGTTGAGCTCTTCTAATAGCCCTTGCGTCTGGCTGTTCAAACTCAGATGACAGCCATTTCATCTCTCCCCTCCATCACAACAGCAATATTCCCCCCATTGCCTCACAGATATCATGCAGGACACAAGCAAGCTACAGCCATTGGGATATTTTATTTCCACTGAGATCCAACCTTGTGAGTAAACACTACCACTAGCATCTCTTCAATACACCAAAAGCACATTCAACCGTCATTCCACACCTGTTGAGCTGTTAGCTGAATTTCTCCTTGGTGCTGTCAAGGTGGCCAGTGTACACCTTCATAAGCCAGGGGAACAAGGAGTAGGCAGGATTCCCCAGCATCGTTATTGGCATTTCAATCTCACCAGTGGTAATCCCCTAGTCGGAGGGGGGACGGGGGCGAAGTACCTGCTTCAGCTTTCTAAGCAATCCTGTGTTCTTAAAGATGCATGTCATGCACCTTCACCGATAACCCATAATGATACTGGCAAAAAGTCCCTGGAGATCCAACATTTGTTTAATGACATAAAACTAGCCTCTTCTGTTCATGTACTAAGTGGGAAAATAAGTTGGGGCCAAAATAGGAATATGCATGCCATCTATTAGTCACCCCTGCTGCAGTCCAGGAACCCCACTACTGCAAAGCCATCTACTATGTCCTGCATGTCCATGTTATCATGTTACCAACTAACGGCCCTGAATACTTGCATGACAACAGCCCCCATTGTGGATTTTCCATAATGATTGCCCACTGATTGGCACCAAGTTGATACTGCAAGCTTCCACTATACAATCACCATTCACTTCTCAGCTGTGAGTGGAACTCTCATTCTGGTGTCCAAGCTGGTGGGTTGGCATGAGCTCAGCACACAGATGCAGGAACATGGCCTTCTGCATCTGAAAGTTTGGCATCCACTATAATGTAGGTTTGGGACAATGAGTAATGTGATCCAACCAATCAGTGCTTGTTTCTTGCGCCCAGAAGCATCACTCCACCATCTTCTGCTGCTCAATGAATGCCACCAAAAGCCTTGAATTAGTTTTCACTGTATGTCCCACAGCAAACTGTCCTCCATGAAATCATCATGTCCCCCAGTGCTGTTCTTCCTAGGGCTCTACAAATACCGAAGGATTGTACATCCTGTGTTTCCAATGCTTATGACAATAGTGCATATCTACATAGGCTCCATGCGTCTGTCAGAGATGTCAGACACCAAAAAGTGCTGCAGGGTGGGGCTTTTTAAAAAAAAAAAAAAAAAGAAATAATATGGGATATGGATGGCATTATGGGGATTTGACCCCCTTGCTCCCAATCAGGATTTGTTCTGCCCCACCCTGCGTTGTCAAAATTTCCCAAAAGATAATGCTCCAGAGAAGGTAATTGATTGGCACACTAGGATACCTATTCATGGTGTTTCACATTGTGCACTGACACAAGCAATCCTGGTGAGCATGCGCAGCACGAATACAAGAAGCCAACTGTGCACACGCATGAGCGATACACTAACTGCAGTGGCTCTGTGCCAATGTAATTTATGTTTGTCTAAGTTTGTAGTGCATACATGGACACAGTTGTGTACAAGAATTAGTAGTGTTAATATATTAATCTGGAAAAGGAGATAAGCAGCAAGGTAGAAAAATTTACTGATGACAAAACTTATTTTGGATAATTAAGACTAGAGAAAATAAACTTCAGATGGTCTAACAAAGCCAGGTGAGCAGGCAGCACAATGCCTAGTGCAGTGGTTCTCAAACTTTTGTACTAGTGACCCCTTTCACATGGTAAGCATCTGAGTGTGACCACCCCCCCAATAAATTAAAAACACTTTGTTATATATTTAACACCATTTTAAATGCTCATAACCCACCCCCCATGTAGTAACCTCATGATCCCCTGAAGGGTCCCAACCCCCAGTTTGAGAACCCCTGGTCTAATGCAATTCATTGTTACCAAACGCAAGGTAATATATCTCTGAAAAAACATGTTAAACTAGGGGAAATCCCATTCCATGTCCTCATCCTACCCCCATCCCTATACCCGGGGTTCTGACATACTCATGTCAAGAGTTCTGTCTTCCCCCATTAATCTGCCCACCAAGGAGTTCCCAGAGCGCAGCCTGGATGTAAGACAGCTGAGCTAACTGTTCCACCAACCTGGGATCTCCCACTCACACCGAGAAGATGTTGGCAAGCTACAAACCACTGGCAGGTACTGCATTTACACAGACATCCACAGACAGGGACACACCCAACTGAGTTAAACGAATGCTTCTCCCAGCCACTCGAACAAAAGAGAGGCTCAAGCCAATTCCCCCCAGCTCCCCAGCTTTGCCTGATCAGTCTAAGTTCATTACCCAGTTCAACCCCTACCTCTCTGTGGAGAGGACACACACTAGCCTTTGTAAACTGAGTGGCAAACACACACTAGTTTAGGCAAAATATCAAACAGATTTATTAACTACAGATAGATTTTAAGCAATTATGGGTAGTAAGCATAAAGATCAAATAATAAAGCATAAAGACCTAAAAAATAAAAGTAATTTTCCAGTCCAAGTTATATAACTAAACAGAATTTGAATCAAGCAGTATCTCGCCCTGATAGATGGTACAAACAGGTTACAGATCTTCAAGGCACAGGCTGGAACTGCCTTCCAGCCCTGGACCACCCTCCCAGTTCAAAGTCTTTGTCCTCCAAACAGGTTTCCAGGTGTTGAGTTGTGGGGGGAGCAAGGGTGAGTCATGAGGTCATTTCCCCTTCTTTTATAGTTTCTTCCAGCTTGCTGGAAAGATCTTTTGCTATGAGGCGAGTCAAACTGCCTCCATTATATACATGCTCTCTCAGACAGTTGTTGGGAGTGTGGATTCCATTCAACAGGTCTGGCTACTCCACTATTATACCTGAAAGGCTAGTTGTGGATGTTCCCAACCTCACAACATATTTCAGTAATACAACAAAATGCCGTAACTTCACATCCAAAGACCGTACATAGAACCCAACAGGCTATTAGTGTTCAACAGATCAAGACTTTTAAAATGATACCTCACAAGGCATACTTTTTACAAAACATTAATATATGATGGTGGTGAATATGGGGGTTCCAGGACGCTGTCTTCAGGTACAGAGTGCCACACAAGGGTTTTGTGGCCCCCCCCCCCCCAATAACAATCCCAGTATATGACAATTAGGGACACACAGCGCCCCTACCATGGTGAGCATAGGGAAAACGAAGGGGCACAGAGCCCCAGGCACAGATTAGAGGGAGTTGCAGGGAGTCCCTGAAATGAAAGAGGGAAAGAGGGAGGCACACAGAGTTTGTGAGGTGGAATGGACACACACCAGGGGCTCATACATTGTGGTCGGCTAGGAAAAGCAACAGAGTATGTGACGCTCTATAAAAACTGCTAGCCTTTTAAATCAAAGAACTTTTCCCTTTTTCAGCTATGTTGTTTCACAGTAAAAACCATAACAATGTATCTTCACCTTTAAGATATTACAATGATTTAGCACAAACTAAAAAGTTTAGTTTTCAGAAACTGCTTTTGGCTTTCACAGATACAAATTTCTTTATTCAGGTCTGCCACATAAGATTTCTCCCCTACATTGAGGATTCGTTTGAGATGTTACACAAGTAATACCACTTAATAAACCCTTGAAACTTTATTTAACAATGATAAACCAAGTACTAAAGGAACATTTTCACTCTGCAAGACACATATGCCCCAACATAACTAAACATCTCATTTAGCGATATAGCAATTACTGAACAAGAGCTAAAAGTGAATACCTTAAAAAAAAAAAAAAAAAAAAAAAAAAAGTAAGAACCACTTTCCTATAAGCCTGCATGTGCTACCTTCTTGATCGTGGTCCCTGTACACAGTCCATGTCTCCACAGTTCATCCAACAGGTTGCCCAATACTGAGAATGAGGCAGGCAGAGCTGGACTATATTATAATAGACTAACTGCAGGAAGGCAAAACACATGCAGGTGTGCAAGGAAACAGTGAGTGTGATTATGTGAAACATAGTAAATTTAATTTATTTCTGCAAATTGTTTTTAGTGGTCATATAGTGTAAAGTGTTATATAAATATTAATCTTGTTATTGGTCTGGAAAAAGCACAAGATAACTTAGTTTCCTGCTTCAAAAAACTAGAAACATTTGCTGCATATTTCTGGGGGCTCAATTTATAATGCTAAATTGACCTTGCAACTCAGCACTGCAGAAAACTGTGCCTAGCCTGCAGTAAAGCTCTGAAATCCATCCATCAAATGTTAATTGTTACCTAGAATAATTATGCCAAAAGAAGCTTTTTAATATGCTACCACTCCTAATTTTTGATAGACTGGCCCAGTGATCCAACAGGACTTTCCGGCCATACCGTTCGAGATACCAAGATGTTTTTAGAGGAAATAGTGACAACATGCTGATTGTTCACATGGTATTCCTTAACCAAAAGATCTGAGCCCAGTTCACAGTCCTTGTTTTTAAAGTCCTACATGGGGAGAGAGCTACTAAGTCCCTCTCACTCCCCCACCCCAACCTCTTCACATTACATTCACTAAAGCTAATGAAACTCAGATTCAAATTCATGGGTGGGTAGAGGGAAGGGCTGACAGTTGCTGAGTCTGCTCTCCACTAGAAATGAGTTCAGTAACAGTCTTGCCCCATTTAGGACAGATTATAAATTCCACTCATGCTGGCTTTTGCTAAAAAATCATGTGTCACTGACAATGGTTGCCTGGAAGTCATCCATTGGGATTGGAACACTAAGTAAGCAGCTTAAACCAGAGGTGGCGTCTTCCTCGGAGGCTGAATTATGCATCCATATTTATAAGGTGTCCATACAGTAAAGGACATTATATATGTGTGCAACAGCTCTTACAGGTTTTTTATTATTAGGAGGTAGGCATATAACAAATAGTAAAACTTACATCATATAAAAAAAGTAGAGGTTTCCAATTGTATCTAGTATACAATGAAGGACACTAACTGTAGTATTAACTTTGTCCAAACTGCCAGATTTAAGCTATGTTAAGAAGTATCAGGCCTACTCTAGCCTTTTCTGACAGTTTGCACTGGAATTCGTAGTGTAGATGATGCACAGGCAGTCAGCCGCATTTTAAACAACACAGCAGTTAAACACTGGCAAACTGATCTATTATACCAGCACTCCTACTATTGCTACCACCAGTGGAGCTACACTAGTGGAGATCTAAGAAAAACATCTAGTACAGACTGAGTTTAAGTACATGCACCACAATTTACACTCACACCACAAAGATTCTGAACAGTATTTTAAATTTATTAGAGAGCAGTATTTGAGACCTGTTGGTGTTTAGCCTCAAACATGGTTTCAACTTGGAAGGTTCACTTACACCTAGAGTGCCCAGATTGCAAGTATGAAAAATCAGGAGAGTGTGGGGTGTAATAGGCACCTATACAAGAAAAAGCCCCAAATATCAGGACTGTCCCTATAAAATCAGGACATCTGATCACTCTACTTACACCTTCCCCTCCCCAAAAGAGACACAGTAAATTCATTGACATAGTTCCTAGAAGGGTAACGTACATTGGTTGAAAGCAGTTTCACTAAGATCTGGTTTACATTAGAAAATTAGATCGGTTTAACTACATCCATCAGGGATGCAAAAAATCCACACCTGAGTGGAGTAATTAAACCAACTTAAGTCCCCATGTTGACAGTGCTCTGTTGATGGAAGAATTCTCCCATCAACCTAGCTACCACCTCTCAGGGAAGTAAATTATCTATGCTGACAGAAGAACCCCTTCTGTGGGTGCAGATGTCTACACTGAAGCACTCTGGCAGCAGCAATGCAGCTGTAGCATTTTAAGTGCAAACAAGCCCTAACCCCTAACTGACTTGGTAAACTGATCTAATTTTTCTAGTGTAGACCAGGTCTAAGCATAGTTTAACAGTTATAAATACTTTTTTCTTCACTACTCTAAATGAGACCCTTCCCTCCATATCCTAAGCAATACATCTCTCAAACAACTTCTACAGTGAGACTGAACAAAGCTTTAGAGAAAATAATACAGTAAGTATGTTATAAATTACAAACATACTAGCAATAATAGAAAAATGTAAGGATGCTCACAGCCCAAATTTGGATTTTAGGGGGAAATGCACAAAGGTTGGGATATTCAAAGTCAATTAGGGTTATTTAGTCGTAACTCCTATTCATTCCAGCAGACAGCAAGCAGCTAAGGAGCTGGGTTTGGAAGTTTTACCCGGAGAATCTGACACTCAGTGTTAGCATTGATTGTTCCCTTTACAGCATTGTGAAATTACGACCAGAAACGAAACAAACGTGAAGCCAACCAGCACAGCCTCACTGTCCGAAGTTGAACGAAAGGGGGGTGGGGAGCTCAATGAAAAGAGCTAGTTGTTTTAAGAAGCTGTCAGTAACACGAGCACTGGTTTTCAACAACATTCGTTTTACAATTTTCTCTACACAGCCCTTCTTTGGGATCGCCCAAAACACCATCTTTATAGCTGGCTAGTGTATTTTTTTTAGAACAAGGCGGGTTCCTGGCCAGGAAGCAGCATCTCCTCTTCGCTGTCTCACCATCTAGGTACCCAGGCTAGTCGCTCTCCAAACGCGAGGCTTTTCTTAGCACGCCCCAAGTGACATGCTGCCGCTGAGCACTTAGCAACTGCCCATACGCAGCCAGCGGGCACCGCGTAACCACTGACCCTCGCGGGCCTCGGGCCCCCACAAACCTGCTGTGGGCGGCGCCAATGCCCGCCAGAGCCGAGCGTCACCCGGCACCGGTTTCGCTTTCCAGCTCGCCTCCACTCTCCAGTTCCCGGCAGCCCCCGCCCCTGTCGCTTAAAGAGGGCAGGACCCCCGCACCGGGGATACCCTGCCAGGCCCAGCCAGGGCTAGACCAGCCGCTCCACTCGTATTCCGGTCTCCTGCCGCCACCGGGACCACAGGGCGGCCTCCCAGCCCTCCCTGCAGCTAGGGGGAGCCCCGGGGGCAACCCAACCCCCTCCGCTGGGTACCCCAGCCTCATGCCACCACCGAGACCCTCCGCCAGCCTCCCTCCGGGGGCAGCTTCCCTCCAGCCCCAGTCCCGTGCCGCTCTGCGGCAGCCTGCCCAAGCCGACAGGCAGTAGCCTCAGGTCCGGCCGGTGCAGTGCGCGGCGGCGCCGCCCCCCCACCGTGCCCCGCTAGTCCCTGGCCGGGCACCGTCGGGAGCCCGGTGCCCTGCGCGCCATGGGCCGGCCGAGCCCACGCACGTAGAGGTGACCCCGGCCAGGCCCGCCGCCCCCCTACCTTGTAGGAGTCGGTGGCGAGCAGGATGTTGAACTCTGCGCCTGCTGCTGCACGTTCCATCTCGCCGAGCACGAGCCGCTGCTGCAGCCGCGAGCAGGGACAATCACAAACGGACTGTGCTGCTGCCGCCTCCCCCTCTCGCTGCCAAGAACCTCCCTGGGGGGCGGAGCCACCGCTCCATAGCCCCCCCATTAGATTGGACCTGCGACGGGAGAAGGTAGGGCTATGACGTCACGCGGAGGAGGGCGGGACCTGCGCCTCCAAGCATTCTCGAAGAGAACGGGCGGAGCCAGCGCTTCACGTTCTCTGTCGTGAGACTCGATCGCCCGGCGTTGGAAGGGGGCGGGGCCTAGGCGGTGATGCCAAAGGGTAGGCGCTCCACTCTCTCTTTCTATTGGCCGGGAGCCCCGGAGCTGGGTGGGAGGAGAGGGAAAGATGCTCAGGCAAGAGAGCTGGTGACCAAGGGGGGAAGGACTGCGGGCGCGCGCGGGCTGGCGCAGAGCTCGCTGCTTTCGATTCCTCGGAAACGCGGCGGGTGCGGGGAAATGGCCCAAGCCTCGCCCCGCCCTTGGCTGAGGCGCCCCGGGCGCCCCGTACGCTGGACTCCGCGGGCGGGGGGCTGCTCCGGGGTTCCCGCCGGCGGCGGGAAGCCAGGCCTAGAGGGTAGCCGCTTCGCAGCGAAGAAGGGTCTGGAACAGGGCTGGGCCTGGATTTTCTGTGGGGCCAGCGCTGCTGGGAGCCCGGCTCTGTAGAGCACCAGCTCCCGGCGCTGCTGGGAGCCCCGCTTAGCTGCCGGGCTGGCCGAAGGTGAGCAGGGCGCGCAGGCCGGCACGGAGACCCGCCTGAACCCCGCATGAAGAGGGCTCAGGGCTGCTGCACCAGGAGAAAGTTGTCTGGAGACGCTTAGGCCCGTCCCTGTAGCCCAGTCCCTCGTCGAGAGTGTCCTAGCGCCTGGGCCGCCAAGGGATGGAGACTGCGTGTCCCCGACGACTCTCAGCGAGCCTCAGCCAGGGACACTGCTCCAAGTCTGGAACTGGCAAGTGGCCACTGCAGGGTGGTGTGTTTGGACGGGGTGTCTCGTCCCCAGGGGCAGGGGCTGCTCTGTGTATTTTGCCACCCGAAGCAAGGCAGTCAGGCGGCTTTTGGTGTCGCGCCTTCGCCTATCCGCTGCCGAAATACCAAGAACCAGCTGACCTGCAGAAACGCTGCCGTGCCCTCACGGTGACTGGCAGGCCGCCCTCTGCAGCTTGCCATCCCAGGCACCTGCTTGGTGCGCTGGTGCCTGGAGCCACCCCTGCCCAGGGGAAGCATCAGCTGCCACATCTCTCCTGAGCGGTGGGGCTGAGTTCTGCACACACAAGCCTACCACAGCCAACTCCTCTGGGCCCAGCTTGCTGGTTTCCCTCCTGTGTAGCAAATGCTCTGTATGCTGGCTGCCCTTTGAGGATCAATGAGCTGAATGTAGGATTAATTCACCATGACCTCTGACATCCTCTCCTCCCCTGTGACTGACATTGAAGTTTCCCACCCACTTTCCTCCAGTCCATAACACTTGATAAAGTCACCTTTCTCCCTGCCTTGAATGCTTTCACTGGTTCACCCTCTTCCACAACATGAAGTTCAAGTATCTTGTCCTTATCTTCAAGCCAGTACTGCATAACTCTGCTGCCTTCCTAGCGTTCCCTCTAATTTTTCCCACCCTTGTGCGGAATGAATTTTGTTATGGGCACAAATATGGAGGGGATGTGTGGTGGGGTGAGAGGTTTGGAGTGTGGGAGGGGGCTCAAGGCTGGGGGTGCAGGCTTTGGGGTGGGACCAGGGATGAGGGCTTTGGGGTGCAGGAAGGTGCTCAGGGGCTACAGTGGGGAGTGTGGACTCTGCCCAGCTCTCTCTCCCCACAGCAGTACCTGGGCTGGCAGAGGAGCTTCACCCTGCTGTGGCAGCTCTGGG
This sequence comes from Chelonoidis abingdonii, assembly GCF_003597395.2. Classification (NCBI taxonomy): domain Eukaryota; kingdom Metazoa; phylum Chordata; order Testudines; family Testudinidae; genus Chelonoidis; species Chelonoidis abingdonii. Next base: position 29,237,732 of record NC_133769.1, read on the forward strand.
GCTGCAGCATAGGTGACCTTCCCCCAGCCCCAGAAGGTCCAGGCTGGAGGAGGGCTGCACCTGGGGCTGGCCCAGGCAGCACTGTAGCAGAGTTGGGGCTGGGGTAGGGGCACCCTGGTTGCAGCAGAGTTGGGGGCTGGGCTTGGTGAGGGCCAGGGGAGAGGCATCCCTCCCCTGGCCATGGCAGGTCCCCTGAGTGCCTGTGTGGTGCTAAGTAGGCTGCTGCACGGCTGTGCAGCTTACAGGGAACCTAGTTTCCTACTTATCTGTCCTTGTCATGCCTCCCCGCTCCTCCAACAATGCCAGTCTCCAAATACCATTTACCTGCCTTTCTAGTGATCTTTTCTGCACCCTCTGCCACATCACCCCTAAGCTTGGAATAACTTTCCTGAGCTGGTCTGGACTGCAACCTCAAACCCCTTTTTAAGACCTACTTCTACTGTGATGCATTCAGTAACTATAACAGTATAGTTGTAGGGCAATTGGGATCAATTTTACTTGATCTATGATAATTTTAAAATAGTCTGTCCTTCAAACTTTGTATTATCAGGATGGGGCCAATCATTGCCTGGCTTGTTTGCAGTTCTTTTTTCCCCTGCCCTGCAAGTCTATGTTCTTTTAGAGTGTCAGCTCTTTGAGGCAGGGGCTGTATCTATTTTAGTGTTTGGAAAATGCATATTATAGTGCAGGCATTATCAGAAACAAGAGTTACTAATAATTAAATTAATGACTGAACGAAGAAAAATTCTTTGCCTGAAACCACAGTTGCAGGAAATTTGCAAACTAGCTGTTTAATTAATGAAGACTGGGGAGCAGAAATCCTGCAGTGTCCAGTTTTTAAAAAAAGTAATGACATTTCTCTGTATAAGGCTCTGTTGATGTATTTTAAAGCTTTCAGTAGTATGATTAATACTGATTTGTTCAGACAGGATCTTTAATCCTCAGCATCTTCCCCCCTCTTAGCTCTTCAGTTCTATCTGACAACATGTCAGAGCTTGAATAATGGCTTAATTTAGTTTAGATGAAAGAATCAAACTGTATCAGTAATAAAATATTGGAATGTTAGCACACTGTGGAGCATTAATAGAAAATGGGACCAGGCTAAATGAAATTATGCTAAATTACAGTTTGCTGAGGAAAAGGACAAAAAGCAAAGATTAAACAGTGGCAAAGATTAAATAGTAGTCACTGATGCAGCACTAACTGCAGGGAGCATGGTTACAAAGGGGAAAAGGGGTGAATCTAGGAACATACAGAACTCTACTCAGATATAGATATGCACTCAGATAGTCAATTATTACCTGTCATATCCTCCATTGTGGGTATAAGTAGACGTCAGCCTACACTAGAAACTCGAATCAGGATTGTAATTTGGTTAGGGGGACAGCTACAATGTAATCAAGTTGCATCAGTACCACAGACAAGGCCTTAATCTCTGTCTAAAGTAGGCAGGGAACCAAGTTACGCTTTTATTTATTTATATTAGTTTAAATATGATGCACATAAATTGTTTCTAACATTATTTGGCTATTTTTTATGGTCAGGGCTGGTCAGGGATAATCTTTTAGCATTTTACTCTTGCAAGTGAGAAATTTTAAAATCTGTTCATTATAGGTATCTTTAACTTTCTCTCTCTCTCTCTGACAGTAATGAATGGATTCAAATTATGCTAGGAATCACCTTGCTTTCAAGCGGTTTCTGCTAACAAGTGATTCTCTATTCAGCAGAAGTGTCCTATCAGCATTTTGCATGTAGAATTTAACAACTTATTGTAGAAAGTCAATCCCACAAAAATATTTTCAGGGCATGGCTACACTTACATTTTTGCAGCGCTGGTAGTTACAGCTGTGGTCGTACAGCTGTGTAGGGCCAGCGCTGCAGTGTGTCCACACTGACAGCGACCAGCGCTGCAGTGTGTCCACATTTGCA
>NC_133769.1:29243395-29246545 GCF_003597395.2 Chelonoidis abingdonii
TGATTGATTGATTGATTGCACTCCACGCCTCGCTGAGCAAACAGGAAGGGGATTTTTAAAATTCCCGGGGCATTTAAAGGGCGGGTCACCTGAGCCCAGGGCAGTGGAGTGCGAAACGATGACCAGAGAGGCTGAAAAGGTATGCTGGGATACCTCCTAATACCCTGGAGGCCAATTACAGCGCTGGTGAGTGTCCACACCTGATGAGCACCGCTGCATCACTAGCGCTGGATTCGCTACACCCGTAGCAGACCAAGAGTACAGCCAGTGCTGCAGACAAGGAGTTGCAGCGCTGGCTGAGCTTTGTAAGTGTGGACACCGAGTAAGTTGCAGCGCTGTAACCCCCTCACCAGTGCTGCAACTTGCAAGTGTAGCCAAGGCCTCAGTCTAGTGCCTCGTGAGCTGTCCAGGGACAATCAAACTAAGATGCACAATTAAAATACCTCTTCACTGTACAGGTCACTAATCCAGATATATCAGAGCGCCAAACTTACTTTACATAGTCACAGAAATGATATTGCAGGAACACAGGAAACTCATCTGAGTGGAATTTCAGCACAGACAATGCAGAATTTAAGTTTCATCTGGAAAGTTTCACATTGTTCTGGTTGTACGTCTGTATACTGACAAACAGGTACAACTGTCAGCCTGAAACAATCACTCAGATGTGTCCTGCCCTATTCATCTCTGAACCCTATTGATAAGTCAACATTAACTTTTAATGCTGATCATCAAATCTATGTGAGTTCAATTATCCCAATCCCAGTGGGTGCTTGGGGTCTGTTTTACTAGTGGGCCAGCACCTGAACCACTATTTGAGGCCTCCTGGCTGTTTCTTCCCCCTGGAGGGCCCAAGTGAAACAACATCACAGCTCACAGTCAGTAAACAAGGTTATAAAAAGGCATAAAGGAAAAGAAAAAGCTGTAGGCAGCTCCCTTCAACATATAGGTCTCTCTTACTTCCGAGGACCCAGCGTTCACTGGATGTCTAGTGCAACTCTGAGTCTTTTCCCCCTTTTTAGCCAGGGGATCCACACCCTCTTTCTATGAGGGCAGAGGCTTCTCTGGCTGTCAACCCCCTCTTTGTGCTGGAGAAGCTCAAACAACCTGTTCCCTTCCCAGGTTTTCCTCGCTCTGAGTAGAGTTCTTCCTTTAATGACCTCCAGTCTTTGCATGATTTGCAGGTGTGGAGGGGCAGAGCCCCTCCTACTCAAAACAACCCCCTGACCCCTTCCATGCTAGTGCAGGGTTTATAGAGCCTGTTACATGGTATCCTCCTAAGTACTGTCCATACTTCACCCATATGTGACACCAAAGTGAGATGTGCAAATTCGCATTAGATTATGTAGGCCTCCATAATATGATTATCACTCTATTTTGTGCGCTTTAATCAGCAGTGAAATACTGATGCTGTAATTTAAATGATTGTTATTAGGCCTCAGAGTCAATACCTTGTGGAAATAAATAGGAACCATACATCCCTGTTATGAGCTGTCTGCAGACCCAAGCAGATATCGTTCCATTGGTTTACATCTATTTCAAACTGAAATTTACCTTTGGAACCACAGAGGGTCGAGACAGTTATTCAAAGAAAACTTATATTGTGGAGCACAAGATGGCAGCCACTAAGAAAAAGTGCCAGCCCAAATTAACCTCTGTATACTCCATAGGACAGGGCCCACAACTGCCCAAGATTTCCGGTACTCCCCAAATTCCAAAACTTGCCTGCCCTGCACCATCCTATAGCACCTCTTCTAGCCCCATTTCAATGTTGCAGTGACCTTCCTTGTGGTCAGGGGTGGCTTGACATTTCATTGCCCGAAGCACGGCGGCATGCCGCGGGGGGTGCTCTGCCGGTTGCCGGTCCTGCGTCTCCGGTGGACCTCCCGCAGGCGTGCCTGCAGAGGTTCCGCTGGTCCCGCAGCTCCACTGAAGCTGCGGGACCAGTGAACACTCTGCAGGCACGCCTGTAGGAGGTCCACTGGAGCTGTGGGACCAGCAGACCCTCCGCAGGCATGCCGCCGAAGGCTGCCTGCTGCTGCCCTCCAGGCGACCGGCAGAGTGCCCCCCGCGGCTTGCCACCCCAAGCACGCGCTTGGCGTGCTGGGGCTTGGAGCCGCCCCTGCTTGTGGTAGGACAGCTAGATGAGTCTCTGGAGCTCATCAGGTCCGCTGCAGGGTGTGTAAGGACTATGGGGTGTACTTTTATTCATTATCTTAGGATGTCAGTATTACCTAAATGTACATTTTGGTGAACTACAGGGTAAACTCATAAATTGTTTGCCCTCTATATCACTGATAGAGAGATATGGCCAGTTGTTTGCTCTGGGTTAATTAATAAGTAAAAAGTGATTTTATTAAATACAGAAAGTAGGATTTAAGTGGTTACAAGTAATAACAGTCAGAACAAAGTCAGTCACCAAGCAAAATAAAATAAAACAGGCAAATCTATGTCTAATCAAACTGAATACAGATAATCTCACCCTCAGAGATGCTTCAGTAAGTTTTTTTCTCAGACTGGACACCATTCTTTCCCTTGGTACAGCTCTTGTTTCAGCTCAGGTGGTAGTGAGAGTATTCTTCATGATGGCTCCTCTCCTTCCTTTGTTCTATTCCACCCCTATATATATCTTTTGCATAAGGCGGGAATCCTTTGTCCCTCTCTGGGTTCCCATCCCCTCCTTCTAAATGGAAAGACACCAGGTTAAAGATGGATTCCAGTTCAGGTGACATGATGAAGTGGGCTGTAGTCCTTTCTTCACTGGCATTTTAGAGCAGAACAGGGGGAGGGTGGAAATGGAGATTTGGTGAATTCTGATATAATGGCTTTGCATCACACTATGTCAACATATATTCCCTAATGTGTGTTTTGCATATAAGGTGCATAACCCTGTTTGGGGCATCTAAATTGTACCATAATACAAATACGTAATAAATAGTAATAATGAGGTAGAAGATGTGATAATCTGCAGCTAATATGAGCCTTTGTTTGCCTCACCTGCACTTTGCCCACTAATCCATCTCCCATACAACTATTAAAATTCCCAAGTTTCTAAACAGCTTCACACAGCTGGCATTTTCTGTTTAAAATCAACTAGAAATATTTGTATCTTTCCTTGCCTCAAAAATGAACCCCTCTATCCCCCCAAAT
>NC_133769.1:29247882-29282810 GCF_003597395.2 Chelonoidis abingdonii
TTCTCCCCATTTACAAAGAATGACGGATGGATAACTGACTCAATGTCTGAGAGCNATTTTGTTTATAAATATTGTTAGTAGATATTTTAGGCATTGTGTGTTTTAGGTCTTGTTAGCTCTATTAGCTAGTCATAAGCTGCTCTCTTACCCCTTGTAACTATCTCCAATAAAATTTAAAATTGATTAATTTTAGTTGTGTGTGTGTATCTGCAGTTTGCCTCGTGACCCATACTCTCCTTGCATCTCTTACCTGATTAGTCTGTTGCCACGTGCAGCTTGGTAAATAACAGGCCTGCATTTTTTTTGCCCCTGCGAATACGTGGCAATCTACGCCAGTTGTCTGAGTTGCAATCTCATAGCTTATGACATCAGTGGAGCCCCTCAGATGAACTGCAGCCTTGAACTGTATTTACTCTGCAGCTATGTTAGCCCAAAGTATTGGAGCATGTTATGTCCTGCAAGGTCCTGGGTCTCTCCACAGATGTGCTCAGCAGCCAGAGCTACTATTGACTTCAGGATGCTTAATACCCTGCAGGATTGTACCTTATAACAGCAAAGTCTGAACTATTTCATCAGTTTTCTCAAGAACAGTACTGAGGTGAGGTATTATAGAACAGATTGTATTCTGATTAGCTGTCATTGGGCTATAACATTTCTCTCAATATAAGTTTAAAGAAATGTCTGATTTTTTCCATTGTGCCAGATTTAAAAGTGAGCCAAGAGGTGTATCAGACAGAGTCTGCTCCCATTGAAGATTATGAAATTTTTTCCACTACCTTCACAGGAAGCAGGATAGGACTTTACATGAGGTTGCCAACCATCAAGGACTGTTCTGGAGTCTCTAGGAATTAAAGATTAATTTTTAATTAAAGGTTATATCATGATGAAACCTCCATGAATACGCCCAACCAAAACTGGCAACCTTAGCTTTATGTGTAGTGCTGCATCATGCCCATTGCCATGTAGTGACATCATAACCTGCAAAGCCAAACTCCTTCAGTCACTCAGCAAGTGGCCTTTGTAACAGTGTGGCAAGAGCTAGAATCCTTCTCAGGGATGCAGGGTGGTACTGCAGAGTCATTCTGTTTTCAGTTGCTAGAACTCCACCTAGGGACTCAGAATTATTTCTGTTGATTCAGTGGTGAGTGGATTGTGGTAAACCCCAAGCGAATGTGAGAGGAGTCGTAGGCCCTCTCTAGAGGGGTGGAAAATGGGGTCCAGCAGGGAGAGAAGACTAGAAACACAGCAAACTCAGGAGGAGATTCAGGCCAAGTTTGTTTTGTTTCTACTGACATTCATAATAAAGGTAAAGAAGATGAGTTTTAGATGGTAACTTAGACTCTGATCCAGCAAACATTTACTCATATGCTTAAACTTAACCAGAGGAGGAGTCCTGTTGACTTCAGGGGGGCTACAAACATGATTAAAGTTAAGCATACATGTAAATTATTACAGAATGGAGACCTAGCATGTGTGTGCTGTTTTGGAAAGTGGGGTGGTAGGGTGGCTAGACCAAACTTGAGCAGTGCAGAGCTGCATGAATATGGGGCAGGCAAGGGGTACAAGTGGAGCTAGGTGTCCAGGATCGGGATGAACTGCCCTACTCCAGGATAGGAGCAGAGTGCTAGGTTGCAGGGTGTGTGAGTAGTCAGGAAGGTCTCGGGGGCAATGGGTGAGGGTCTGTGGATGAGCTGTTGGTGGTCTATGGGGTGAGCGTGGAAGGTTGGGTTGTGGGTTAGGACATGTCAGGACTGCTGGTATGTCTGTGTAGGCTACCAGGATAAGAGGGGGTTGGTGGAGGGTTGTTGGGGTATATGTGGAGTAGAAGAGGCATTTAGGGATCATTGTGTGGGGTGCAGAAAGGAACATTCTGGGATCTGTGTGGGATGGGGTAAGTACTGGGCAGGGGTGCTTTAAAGTGAGGGTACCCATTTCCATAGTGCATAGGGTTCCAAAATTCTTTAATCTTGGTCTGCATTATCAACTCCTCTTGCTTTCCAAGGCTCCATTTTCATACCACCACGCACCACTTTCTCTCACTGTATTGACGGCTCTACCTCCATACTCTCCTTTCCATCTTCCTGTATTGTGAGTGGCATTTATGAGGCATATAGATTCCTGTGCCAATCTTCCCATGGGTGTTGATATCATCACCTTCAGGGAGGACTCTGCCAGTGTGGTGATATGTTCAATCATGAGGAAAACTTCTGGTAAGAAGTCTGACTACCGTGACCATACCTTTTGTATTACACTCCTTGTGTTTCTCAAGTTATGTTAATACTTCTGGAAAAAAACCCAGATTCACATTAAGAACAGAAGTACTTGTGGCACCTTAGACTCACAAATTTATTCTCTGAAACCTGATTCACTTTAACTTTTCAGATTAAAAAGATGCCCTCTATAGCCAGTAACTCCTCACTTAACATTGTAGTTATGTTCCTGAAAAATGCGACTTTAACCCAAACGATATTAAGTGAATCTAATTTCCCCATAAAAATTAATGTAAACTGGGGGTGAGGGATAGGTTCCAGGGAAATTTTTTTTTTGCCAGACAAAAAACTATATTATATAGATATACACACAGTAAATTTTAAACAAACAATTTAATACTGTTCACAGCTATGATGATTGTGAAGCTTGGTTGAGGTAGTGAAGTTAGAGGGTGGGATATTTCCCAGGGAATGCCTTGCTGCTGCTAAATGATGAACTAACACTTGGCTGAGCCCTCAAGGGTTAACACGTTGTTACTATAGCCTCTCTACAAGACAGCAGGAATGGAGAGGAAGGGGAGACAGCATAGCAGACAGAGGGTATGGCTACATTGGCACTTGACAGCGCTGCAACTTTCGCGTTCAGGGGTGTGAAAAAACACTCCCCTGAGTGCTGCAAGATGCAGCGCTGTAAAGCCTCAGTGTAATCAGTGCGGCAGCGCTGGGAGCACGGCTCCCAGCGCTGCATGCTACACCCGTAGAGGATGTGGTTTACATGCAGTGCTGGGAGAGGGCTCTCCCAGCACTGGCGCTCTGACCACACTCACACTTCAAAGCGCTGCCACGGCAGCGCTTTGAAATGTCAAGTGTAGCCATACCCAGAGACAGACACACACCTTGTGTGTGGGAGAAAGAGAGATGCACACTGCCCCTTTAAGTAAGCTGACCCACTCTTAAATCCATTGTCTTTTTAAGTGGATCAGGAAGTTGAGACCAAAGCTGCTGCCCCAGGCTCTCTCTGTCTCTCTCCATCTGAGTCCTCACCCTGCTCTATATGGAGAAGAAGAGGTAAGCAGGGTGTAGGAGCAGGGGGACACCCTGGCATTAGCCCCCCCTCCCTTCCATTCCGTCCCTGCACAGCAAGCAGGAGGCTCCAGGAGCAGCTCCAAGGCAGAGGGCAGGAGCAGCACATGGCAGTGTGGGGAGGGATAGCTGTAATTGCTAGCCTGCTGGGCGGCTGCAGCACAGGGAACTTAGGGGAGTGGGGAGCTGATGGGGGAGGGAGCTGCCGATCCACCCTGGTTCCGTTCCAAGCCCCCACCAGCTAACTGCAACAGGCTGCTCTTCCTGCAAGCAATGGACAAAGCAGGTGGCTGCCAAACAATGCTAGAAGGGAGCATTGCACAACTTTAAAGGAGCATGTTCCCTCATTGATCAGCAACCTAACAACGTTAACTGGGATGACTGAGGAGTTACTGTATTTTGAATGGACAGTGAGTCAAGGCTTGATTATTGAAATATAACAAATGAGTTTTCATATTTAAGAATTGGAAATTTGACATTAACAGTAACTTGTGGCAACATTTCTGAAATAGTCTGAGTTTGATCAATTAATCCAATGACAGCGAGACAGTCATGGGAATGTAGGGTTGGCAGGGATCTTGAGAGGTACTCTGGTGCAGCTGACCTGTGCAGCTCCCTAAGAAGTGCTTGTCTAAACTGTCCTTAAAAACCTCCAATGACAGAGATTCTACAATCTCCCTTGGAAGCCTATTCCAGTTCTAAACTATGAGGATAGTTAAGCAAGTCCTCCTACCCCAACATCAAACCTAAATCTCCCTTGCATGTAGCCAATAACTTGTCTTCAGTGGACATGGAGAATAATTGATCTGTCCTCTTTATAACAATTTATAACTATAAAACTAGTTTTACTCTGAAAAATGGATTTTGGGACACTTATATAATAGCCTGCCTACTCTGCCCTAGTCTGTTCTTCCCAAGGTATAAGTTTCCAGAGTTGTTAAAGAAACATTAAAGGACACAAATAAAACCTTCCAATAAAGTAACTGGCACAGGCGGTATTATTTTCCAAAACAAAATATCTTATTACTGTAACTAATAATCCTAAACAAAACACAAAATTCCAGTCAAAAATCCCTTACTGCAAGCTAAAGACCATTCAAACTACAGTGGCATATTTTTTAAATGATTCTAAGCGAAATGATTTGTTACAAATGGCCAGTTTGCTATAAATCACTGACAGCAGAGCTTAAATTTGCATTTAAGTTTTACTTAAGTAAGATACAATTAAAACACATGCACATGTGAAGCATATACAGAATACTTATGTTAAACTATAGAACACTAAAATTATATTAAAAACTGGCAGGCTTACTTTATACACTTGTTGGTATCTCTTTAAAATTACAGTTGCTGTTTAGCTCCTGGTCAGTCATCTTTGCTCTGCTCTAGTTTTTTTTCCCTCTCTCTGCAGCAGCTTGTCTGATTTCTTTCCAGCAGCTTTTCTGTGGCTTTCAATTCCTCCGTCTGTTCCCGATTGAATCCTTCTCTTTCTATCATTCTGATTTCAACTCTGAAACTGCATGCTGGCATCTGGCCTTTTATGCTGCATTGTGGCTCTTTCCTAATACACCTTTCTATTCTTAGAAGCAATTCTAATTTGCAGATGCCCAGTATCAACCATTACCTTCAGAATCATGATTGACAGCTCTGACCTTTAAAACAAGTTGGGACCAGTATGAGTGGTTTATAACCAGTTAACTGATCTGTCACACCTTACTGAACATGCTCAATAGACACCAATCTTGCACATACTGACTGTTTGTTGTAATTTACTCCTGTGCTGTGATTCTTCCAATCCCTTGTTCCCCCCAGTGCGCGCGCGCACACACACCTCTTTGCCAAAGCACCATTTTAGAAATCCTGGGTTTTCAACTGAGCATGCTCAGAGTCCACAACATCTGTCTCACAGTGGAGTGACTTTTGCTTATTGAGAACAAAGATCAGAATAACAAAGGGAAGACTGGAGAATTTCTCTAGTAATACTAGCAAGCCCTCAGAGTTTGGTGTCACCCACACGTTTTTACAAGCATACTCCATTACTACTAGGTAATGTGTTCAGAGATTTCTGTTATTTGTTCTAGAAATGCCTCATTCACCTCATCCTACTCATTTGGTGGTTTCAAGTAATAACAGACAGATCAAAGTAAGTCACCAAGCAAAATAAAGCAAAACCACACATGGCTAATACATTAAAAAACTGATTACAGGTATGTTCCAATAACCTTCTTTCACAGACTAGACTCATTCCTAACCTGGGCCCAATCCTCTCCCCAGGTACAATCCTTGTTAGTTCCAGCAGACGTCTCAGGTGGTAAGCAGGGGTTTCTCATGACTGGCAGTCCCCTTTGTCCTGCTCCACCCCCTTTTTATAGCTTTGGCAAAAGGCGGGAATCTTTTCTCTGTGCTTGTCCCCACCCCTACCTCATCAATGGAAAAGTACAAGGATTAAAATGGAGTCAAGTATCATGTGACATGTTCACAAGTCACTGTAAAACCCCTAGTCTCCATTCTTCCTGGCTTGGCCCACATGTACACAGGAAAGTTTGCAGGTAAATAAACCATTTACAACCAATAGTCAATGGGAGCCATCAAGATTCTAAACCACCATTAATGGCCCACACTTTGCATAATTACAATAGGACCTCAGAGTTATACTTCATATATCTAGCTTCAGATACAAGAATGATACATGCATACAAATAGGAGGAATATATTCAGTAGGTTATAAGATTTGTTATGATACCTTACAGGATACTTTTTGTATTAAGCATATTCCAGTTACATCATATTCACACTCGTAAGTACATTTCCATAAAATATATTGAGTGCAACATCACAGGTATTACAAAAACAGGGTAAATAGCCCAAAAAATCAGTTCCAACTCAAAGTCCATTAATCACCCCCAGTGTATATAGTCTCTAAAATCCCAGAACATCTACTCCCTCGGTGCCCCATATACCACACTCCAGTGTCTTCCACCACACCTGGGGGATCATCAGAGAGTTCTCTGCTGGGAGATCATCTTTACTCAGGCAGCATCACTCACTCTCCTGACACTTCACTCTTCTGCTGGGTCCAGCTCTCCAGTATGGAGATGTGCATGAGTAAGCCCCTCTGCTGCTCTCCTGCCTTCAGCCTTCTGGACCTTGGCTCGGGGCAGCAGGGAGAAGCCAGAAAATCTCTGTTACTGCTCTTCTGCCTTGAGCTGTTGGGAATCAAGACCTGCAGGAGTGCCAGTTTCTGAGCAACCTAAGGAACACCACTGGCCTGTAGTAGGCTGCCCAACTGGATACACTTGATTGGCAGGAAGAGTCAGCAGACCAGCTCTTAAGCCGACCATCAAGTCAAGAAGCTGTTTAAAGCATTTGTGTTTGGCTCTGATAGCTTCTGTAACTGCTTGTGCGTAGTCCTGTTCCTGTTCATTCCTCCAGACAACCTGCCTCCAATCCCCATCTTTGATGCTTAGCTCTAGCATCTGGTCTCTGATTCCAGTTTTGACTCTCAGCTCTGATTCCTGACTCTTATTCTACCCACTGGGCCTGACAGCCTAGTCTCTGACATCAACCTCCTCCCAGAGGCCAACTTCTGGGACCTCCTCCAGTCCCCTGGTTTCTGGAAGCTCTCAACTGATCCTTTATAGCCTCAGCTGCTGCCCAGTCCTCTTAATTGGCCAAACTGGGAGTAGGCTTTGCGGGCTTCGCCCACCCCGACTGTCAGCTCCGCAGCTCCCATTGGCTGGGAACTGAGACAAATGGGAGCTGTGTGGGTGGTGCCTGCAGGCACAAGGGCAGCACACTGAGCTCCCTGGGCGCCTATGTGCCTAGGGGCCACAGGGACCTGGTGGCCACTTCCTGGGAGCCACACTAAGCATTGCCAGGACCCTGCATCCCGAACCTCCTCCCACACTCCAACCGCCTTCCCCAGCCTGGAGTCCCCTCCTGCACCTCAAACCCCTCATCTCTGGCCCCACCCGAGAGCCTGCACCCCCAGCCGGAGCCCTCACCCCCTCCTTCACTCCAACCCCTGACCCAGCCTGGTTAAAGTGAGTGAGGGTGGGGAAGAGCGAGTGATGGGGCTGGGATGGAGTGAGCTGAGGGTGGGGCCTTGGAGAAGGGATGGGACAGGGGCAGGGCCTCATGTAAGGGGCGGGGCAGGGGCGTTCCATTTTGTGTGATTAGAAAGTTAGCAACCCTAGTAATGATTGCCAATGAGTGTCAGGTGACCTAGGACAAACTTAAATAGTAGCAGATTAAAGTACAGTAGAACCCCTATTTCACAAATTAATTGTGAATGAAGGAGTTTATAACATAGAATATTTCAAAATTACAGTAGATATGGTGCATAAGTGAATTTACTAATCATTTGATGATAGTGTACATAACGAATGGTAACACATTTTTTTACAGCATGCCTGATTTTTCTTTGAGAGAACTTTGTCACCAAATCTCAGACTTTTTAAACCTGGAGAAACCCTTGAATGCTGGCTGAAGGGTTGAAGTCACTTTTGAAAGCAGAAAGATGACTTATGCATGATTTTTCTGCTACCAATAACTGGTTGTTCACAAGATTTATGTTCATAAAATTGGGGATCTACTGTACTTCACACGAACAGCCTCTGTACTAACTCCTAAGTACTACTCAAGAAATGTTAACTGAAGCCCAGCTTTACCACAAACAATTGTATCCAAGTTTTGGAAAATTTGTTGAGTAGTTCACTGTGGTTTTCCAGTCGCTTGTTTGTAGATAATCGTCACTTTCCTGAAAGATAATATGGGGAAATATGATGTGGTCTCGTGTTCATTAATAGTTGTTCACAACAGTATCAAGAGAATTAAAAAGATCTAGGATTCCAGTTCTCAATCTATAGACCTTCAATTATCCATCTAAAATACTTTTGAGCCCCAATACCATAGTATCTAAGCAACCCCGAACTGTGATAACTACTATAAACTATTGATTTTCAAAATGAAATGGCATTAGCATAGTCACTTAACATAACCCTAGATTTGACTTTGTTAGAGTACTTCATCCTGTACTTTTATTGATTTTTGGATCAGATCCATTTTTTCGAAAACATTTTTCAGAACTTGGGTATTAGTCACTTTGGTAAATAGCAGTTCATGGACACTAAAATGCAAAAGACTGAAAGGGAGGCTTAGGAAAGGCATCTGTCTGCACTGGGATATTACAGAATATATTTTATATATTTGAACAGAAAATTAATGGGGGGGAACGAGTAAATGTTTTTGCTTTTGGCAGTATTTTAAATAGTTCTTTTGCTTTTGTCTGTGCAGTGAGGAGATGCTGTTCTCAGAGAACAAAGGACAACACTCCCCAGGGCCGGCTCTACAGTTTTCGCTGCCCCAAGCAGCGCGCTGAATTGCCGCCGGACGGCTGGGGCAGTCCGTGTGCCCTTAGGGCGGCAGGTGCGTTTCCGCGGTGGCGGCAATTAGGCGGCAGCTTCTATGTTTAGCTGAAGCAACCCGGGACAGCTAAACATAAAAGCTGCTGCCGAATTGCCGCTGCTGCAGAAACGCGCCTGCCACCCTAAGGGCACACGGACTGCCCCCGCTGTCTGCAGGGGCAATTCAGCGCGCTGCTTGGGGCCGTGGAAACACAGGAACTGCCACCCCTTGCAGAATGCCGCCCCAAGCACCAGCTTGGAATGCTGGTGCCTGGAGCCGGTCCTGACACTCCCTCTGCTCTTACTACCAAGGAGCAGAAAGAAGCTGCTGCTAACGGCTAGAGAACACCAGCCTGTGGACTGGAATCCTGGGGTGAAGGCCTGGCCCCACTGAATTCAACAGCGACACTCTTATTGACTGCTACAGTGTCAAGATTTCCCTACTGGAGCCTCAGTGGGATTCATCTGATCAGCTGATGGTGTTTTTTATTTTAGTGTGTTCTGTGTCACTGAAAGACTTACAGTGGGGACTGCTGATGTGGGGCAGGGTTGGGGAATCAGAGTCCTAGGGGCCAGGTTCCTGGTCTGAAAGAAAGAGGGGGAATGGGACAAGAATAAAACTAAAAAAGAAAACATGTGGAAGAGGCTGTTTTAACTTAGAAAAATTAACAGGGACTAAGGGTAGTTGCCACTGTAACCTGGCACTATATAATTGTATAGGGTAATTACTAACCTTACCAAGCACATTAGAAACTATTTACCAGGAGGCTTGTGAAGTCTGGATTATTGCTTGCTACCTGATCTCGGGGTGAGCACAACACGTGGAGCCTCCCTGGCCGCCCATGCGCTTAGGGGCTGCAGGAGCTGGCGGCCACTTCAAGGAGCCATGCAGAGCCAGGGCAGGCAGGGAGCCTGCCTTAGCCTCAGGCCCCTGCCGCTGCGCTGCCAACCAGACTTTTAATGGCCAGGTCGGCAGTGCCATCCGGAGCCACCAGGGTCCCTTTTTGACTGGGCATTCCAGTCAAAAACTGGACACCTGGCAACCCTAAACCATACAAGTGCAGGCTTTTCAATTTGAGGACCCTTCTGAAGCATAAACTCTTACTCCTCTCATCCATAATTATATACATTTTGTTGAGTGAACTAGTGGGTGTTAAGAAAAGTCCAGTAAAACTGATCAGGCTTTATTCCAGTCTCAATTACACTGATGCAGTATTGCCAATTCTTGCAGTTTTATAGTGACTTGAGTGATTTGGGGGGAGGGGGGCGGTTGCCTGTCCCATGACAATATGATGAAAGGTGCCAACTCATGAATTTTCCCATATTCAAAATGACCACCATCTCCTATTACTGTCAGTGGAGCTGAAGCCTGCAAGATGGTCACCATTTCCCTACAGTTTAACTATATGTGGAAATGAGGTTGCCCTTAATAAAACTGGCTGCCACCTCGCACTGTTTTCTGTTAGATTGAAGCCATACCCACAGGCAGAATGGCTTCCACTGTATGGTTCAGGGAACTGGAGGAGCAGCAGAGACACTGAGGGCTTGGCTACACTGGCACTTTACAGCGCTGCAACTTTCGCGCTCAGGGGTGTGAAAAAACACCTCCCTGAGTGCTGCAAGATGCAGCACTGTAAAGCGTCAGTGTAATCAGGGCGGCAGCGCTGGGAGCGCGGCTCCCAGCGCTGCACGCTACACTTGTAAAGAATGTGGTTTACGTGCAGCGCTGGGAGAGCTCTCTCCCAGCGCTGCCGCTCTGACCACACTCACACTTCAAAGCGCTACACCCGTAAATGATGTGGTTTACGTGCAGCGCTGGGAGAGCTCTCTCCCAGCGCTGCCGCTCTGACCACACTCACAGCAGCACTGCCCCGGCAGCGCTTTGAAATTTCTAGTGTAGCCAAGGCCTCAAAAGTGGCTGGGGAGAGTGTGGGAGAGCAGGGGTCTGATTTAGGAGTTCCAGAGGGATGGGGGGCAAGAGGGAGACAGAGGAGGGTGCAGAGGATAGGAGATGGAAAGTATTAGGGTGACCGCTGTCCTGATTTTATAGGGACAGTCTCAATTTTGGGGGCTCTCTCTTATATAGGCACCTATTACTCCTCACCACTATCCTGATTTTTTACACTTGCTGTCTGGTCACCCTAGATGAGACAGGATAGCAGCTCCCTCAGCCTAGGGGTAGTGGTGTGGAAGGGGAGTAACCAGGGGAAGGCTAACAAACTGCTCCTGAGTCACAGGATTTTGGCAGCTGCAGGAGGAGCTATTGGAATTATGCCAGAAGCTCCTCTGATCATGTGATCAGCTTCACACAGGCAGTGGTTAAATCAGAATCTACTGTTGCAAAGATCAATACAGAACCATATCATCATCACAGCACTCCTATTCTTTTTTTGTTTATACATTTGAATGATAAAAAAACTCTTCTGTTAAATGTGAGCAATTAAGCTCCAGTACATTATGTCAACGTGTAAACTCTAACGTTGCATTATAATTGTTTGAGTATAACTGTTTTCTTGTAACAAGCCCCCAGTTGGGATGGGACCTTGAGTACTGACTGCTCGAGCTCAGGAGTAACTCTGTTAGAGTGCAGCTGTTGTAGACTTTTATCCTCTTCTGTGGACTAGCCACTAGAGGGGCACAAACATGCATTGTCTTATGAGAGTAGGCTATATTCTCATTTTACATAACAGGATGCCAGTGACTGGCATTATTTATGCCATTATAAACAGGGGTCCAATGTAGAATCGAATGAAGTGTTTTTATTTCCAAATAGGATGGTGTAATAACATTTCACCAAACTGTAATTCCATGTACATTTTATGTTCTGTTACTCCTTGGCTCAAGCAGCCAAGACCCATGCTCAGCCCAAGTGGGCTTGTTACAAGAACACAGTTATAAGCAGAGGTGTATTATCACCTAGGCCAACAAGGCCTAGGCCAGGGGCAGCAAATTTGCTCACGCCCCCTCCCCAACTCCACCCCCTCCCCAAATCCCCGGCCCACTTCCTCCCCCAGGCGTGCCATGTTTCCCTCCTTCCACCTCCCTCCCAGGCTTGCCACGTGAAAGTGCTGGGAGGGATAGAGATGCAAGTAGCAGCACTCGGAGGAGGCAGAGCAGAGGTTAGCTGGGGCCTGCGGGCATGGGAAGTAACTCGGGGGGCGGGGGGGCCGAGAACCACTTCCTGTCCCAGCTCACCTCTGCTCTGCCACTGCCATCTCCCGAGTGTGCTGCAACTCCCCTTCTCTCCCCTCCCCCCCCAGGCTTGCTGTGCGAAAGCGCTGGGAGGGAGGGAGAAGCGAGTAGCGGTGCACTCAGGGGATAGTGGAGATGACCTGGGGCCAGCAAGCATGGGGAGTAACTCTTGGGTGGGGGGGCAGGGGGCAGGGACCTGCCTCCTGCCCCAGCTCACCATCACTCCACCCCAGCCATCCCCCGAACGTGCCACATCTCCCCCCTCCCTCCCAGGCTTGCCACAGGGGAGCAGAGGTGAGCTGGTTTCCAAGAAAAGCTTGAGAACATGGACCCTAAAGATTTCAAAGCCAGGAGGCAAATAAGAAGAACTGCAAATGTACTGTTTTAAAAATCTTGAGATTTTTAAGCCATTCTCACGATATTTTGGAGCCTGACACAATTTGGGGGTTGGCAGTATTGCATCATGCACCCTTTGGAATGGATAAACATTTGACTACTGCGGTTTACCACTTGGATTGTGGTAGGGCTCAGAAACCCTGATTGGCATTTTGTCCCCACTATGCTAGGCACTAGAGAGACAAACAGATACAGCCCATGCCTTGGTAATAACAGCATGACCGCTACTTCTCAGAGGGACTTTGATTTTTCTCAGTGTGTATCCCCTGAAACCACTTGCTAGACAGTTCTGTGTTTTGACTTGAGTTTTTAAATTCTCTTATGTTACAGGTTCTAAGCAAGATTAAAGGGGAAATGCTTGAGATTTATGTTGGTGTTCGCACAATGGCATCATATGCACCATTGCAAACAGTCTCTTCTATTTACTTATTTGATCGAGTTGCAGGCACAAAAGCAAAAAGCAAAAAGGTAAAAACAGTTGGAAGGTTTTAATGTTAAAGAACACTATCAACATATTTAGGACTTGAAAATGTACCCTCCTTTAATAGAAAGCAAATCACACGTCCGGTCTCTGAAGAATGCCTTTTTTAATAAATTCAACATAGATTTTTTAAAAATAGTTTGTGTCCTCAGTGACCCACATATGACTGTTTATAGCTCTATCGGTGCTGCTGGCTCAAAGTCAGAGAGAGATTTTAGATAACACAAAAGGTACTTACTATATGTGTTCAACAAAGGTACCATGGAATTTTTACAGAGTAAGGGTTTCAGTCACAGTATTCTGGACAAATGCCAAAGATATTTACCTTCTGCCAACCTAATTTTCCTCCTCAAGTGTCAAGTGGATGACTTTTTCTTCACTTGTGCTAAACTGTTGTGTAGTGTTTCAGAGGAGCTGAAATCACTTGGGGACAAAGTATTTCTGTACATACATAGGACTTAGTATTAATTATCTTCTTGTTTAATATATTTTTGCACTTCTTTAGTACCGCCCCTCAGAAAATCTCAAAGCACTTTACAAACATCAGTACACTAAACCTATAAAGGGAATTTAAGGTCAAAAGTTTACAAAATTGTCCTTTGATTTTAAGAACACAACTTGAGACCCTGTGAGCCCTATTTTCATTATTCCTAAATAGTCTTGACATCACATCTTATGTTTCTCAACAGGATGACAGTGCAGGGTCAACACTTTGGTGGAAATTATCTAAGACCTTGTGGTATAAACCAGGCCTGAAGTCTTAATGCCATTGAAGTGAATGGCAATACTCCCGTTGATTTCACGCCATGTCCTCGATCCAGATATTAACAGTGTTTAATTATGCTTGCTCCTAACCTCCATTCCAGATGGACAGCTGGAAGAATAACTCAGAGAGAGACAGCTGTATTTGGAATAGTATTTGTTCTCTACAACTTGGAGATATCTGAAAATGTCTAAGAGGCCTGCGTTGAACTACATCTGTCTCTGTGATAGTTAAATGATGCATTCAGCAAAAACTGAATTAGATGACATGATGCAAATACCTGACTAACAGGTATACGACCAATCTGTATACTGTAGTTTAGATCCATCAGGTACCAAATAATGACCATCAGTATCTGAATGATCCCCGCTATGGCTAAATATGGATTCCTGTGAAACTGACAGGAATTTTGTGACATTTGCAATGAAGTAGAGAGATGGAAGCCAGACTGCACTGTGTTACATACTGCAGCATGACAAGACATCTGGTTAGATAGCCTTAATAAAATGCTCAACTTTTATTTAAAACCTAGAAGATCCCAAATAGCTGGAGGTCAATAATGGAACATTGTAACTAGCTATGAAGCCAAAACGCCCCACTTTCTTGCAGTTTCTCAGCACTACTATCTCCAGCCAAATCCAAACTCAGAATAATTAAATAGACAACTGCAGCCTTGCACAAGTTGCAAGTGTGTTACCTTTTGGTGTCCCCAGGTACTTTTTATCAACAGGCACACAGTAGCTCACATGGATTTCTGTGTTGTCCATGTGCATGCATTTAAACTAGTTAACCCTTTAGTTTCTGGATTAAGTCTGTAGCACTGTGCAGAGAAGATGTGATAGGGACTATCTAAAGTCAAAGGCAGAACAAAGGAGAAAGACATTGACACAGTGTTGGGGAGGTGAGAGAAAGCCAGACCATATTTAAAATGACCTCATACCATTTTAAATATCAATACTTGCACAGAGTTTCTGAATCAAATTTGCTCAAATTCAAATCCAGAACAATTGCTGGATTTGTTCCTAATGCCTAGTAGTGCTAGCATTTCCCATGACCTCTAAAAAATCCTGCAGCTAGGGATCTGTGATCAGAGAGTACCTTAATATATCCTCAGGGAAAAATTCATCCCCTTGTCTGTGTGATGGCAGGTACAACAAGAGGTTGAAGTATTGCTGAATATTGCTTTTGTTTAGTATCTGAGAAGAACCGTTACTGGTTGAGCTTCTTAGAGGAAATGTAAAAAGCATAAACCCTTCAGCTGGCAGAATATTTCCTAATGCATCATACCCAATGGATAAAAGGCACACTCAGGGCAAGAGAAATTACCCCGATAAGGGGATACACTATCTATTTCAATGGTTTGTGGTTTAGTGTGAAAAACCTTTAGGGAAAGATTATGACAGGGGTATGCAACCTATGGCACACAAGCTGATTTTCTTTTAAAAATAAAGAAAAATCAGTGTCTAGTCCAGGGGTAGGCAATCTGTGGCACGTAAGCTGATTTTCAGTGGCACTCACACTGCCCGGGTCCTGGCCACAGTCCGGGGGGATCCGCATTTTAATTTAATTTTAAATGAAGCTTCTTAAGCATTTAAAAAAACCTTATTTACTTTACATACAACAATAGTTTAGTTATATATTATAGACTTAGAGAGAGAGACCTTCTAAAACGTTAAAATGTATTACTGGAACATGAAGCCTTAAATTAGAGTGAATAAATTAAGACTCGGCACACCGCTTCTGAAAGGTTGCCGACCCCTGGCTTATAACTATAAAAGCCTGTGATTGTCCCTAGCTAGTAAGATCTATATACAAAACCGTATTTGTCCACCTGCCAAAATGCCAATACTGAAACAGTTTAGATGCAGACCCAGGGGTTCAATAGAGTTCTAATTGCCATAATAGTCAACAGATGCAATATGCGGTAGCATGGGTTGACCTTTAAGTGCTAACCTCTGCCAGGAGAAATATCTTCTTGCAGATAAATTGTCCTGTTCACATTCTTTAACATCTGAAGTTACCATATGTGTATTTACCACTCAAATCCTTCTGCATGCCACCCAGTAACTGCCAAAAGGTACATTTTATGTGATGTGTATGCTAATATTTGTGTGCATATTTGTGTTTGTATCCTTGTCCTCGAGCATGTTTGAGACATTGTGTGTCTATGATTAAAGGGACCGTTAGCCACTACATCTGCTGAAAACAGAATTAACTGTCTTCACAATTGTGTACTAGTGTAACTTTATGTCTAGTTTTGATTGACTGTAAGTAGGATTAGGAGATGATCATTAAACATTAAGTCCCTGCTCCCTCCGAACAGCATTCTGTGAGAGGCTGCCACAGATCTCTCCCTGTAAAAAGCAGCTTCTGAATCAAGCCCATACTTTATACAATGAGCTAGCCAAGGATAACAGCTATATACTGTAACAACCCAGTATAGTGTGTGGCTTTTAACCAGCGTAAGGTTTGACGTTGTTCCTTAGGTAAGTACAAATGCAATTGTGTCACGGGGGCTCCGTCTGTCCAGCAGGGGGTCACCCCCATTGGCCCAGTGTGGGGTGAATACACCCTGTCACACAGTCATCAAGATTCCCTGCAGGGTCAAGTTATCACAATCAGGAATTCTGACCCCTGGGTGGAGCAGAGCAACTGAGCAATCTATAGCCCCTCGGCCTCCTGGCTGGGGCAAGCAATAGCCATTTGGGGGGCACTAACCCTCTGGGTAGGGCAGAACAAACTGCCTAGAGCCCTTGAGGGTGGGGCAGAGCAAACAAGGTGTCTAATAGCCCCTGAGCCTCCTGGCTGAGGCAAATAGCAGTTTTGGGGCTCTGACCTCCTTGGGTGGGGCGGAGGAAACCACCGGTCTATAGCAAGAGTCCCTGACAGCCATCTCTAGGGGCAAGTGCTGAGCAGGGGTAGGGGAACCCAGGCTCACCCTACTCCACCAGGTTCTAACTCAGGGCCTTGTGAAGCCAGTAAACTTCCTATTAAGGATTCAAGCACTGGATCCTAACACATTCCCTAGGTCAGTGGTTCTCAACCAGGGGTCCGGTTTCAGATCCTGGCCCAGCATTAGACTCACTGGGGCCCAAGACAGAAAACTGAAGCTCCACTGCACGGGGCTGAAGCCCAGGGCCCTGAGCCCCACCACCTGGAGCGGAAGTCAAAGCCTGAGCAATGTAGCTTCACAGGGGCCCCAGGCAATTGCCCGGCTTGCTACCCCCTAATGCCGGCCCTGACTTTTATATGCAGAAAACCGGTATTGTGGCACCGGTGGACCATGGAGCTTTTAAAGCATGTTGGGGGGGGGGGGGAAGAAAAAGGCTGAGAACCTCTGCACTAGGTCACTTCCTACCATAAAACCCATCTTGGGCATCTCACTGGCAGTTGCTCAGTGTCCCTGTCAGGGCTGATCTACACTAACGCTGTACATCAATCTAAGTTACACTAGGTCAGTTACGTAACTGAAGTCAACGTAACAGGTCAACTTATAGCACGGTCTACACCATGCTATGTCAACGGGAGATGCTCTACCATTGACATAACTTCTGCCTCTTCTGTGGAGTACAGATATCAATGGGAGAGTGCTCTCCCATTGACTTAGCATGTCTTCATCAGACCTGCTAAATCAACACCCCTGCACTGATCGTAACAACGCTCTTTTAGCCGGTAATGTAGACATGGTCTGAGTCTCTGAGGTCAACTGTTCCTCTGCAGCATAGTCCTGGGCCATGGCCTTAGCAGTCTGGAGAGTTGACAGTTCCTCTGCAGGAGCCTGCAGTGCACGTCCTTCCTCCTCCTCCGCCAGCCCCAACTGAGCTGAGCTGTCTCCTTTTATCTATTCCCACCACCAGGAGCATGTGCAGCAGGAGTGAAGGGGTGTAGTCTCCTGGGCCCACAGTGATTGGTCAACCCCAGTTAGCTCAGAGTTGGGTTGACACACCCCGTCATACACCTTCCCCTTCAAGTTAGGGCTTAACAATGGGCCTCCCTCATCTTCCTCCCCTCCCACTCAGGAAAAGAAATCAGCATTTGTGTGGGCTCAGCTCAGGCAGTAAAGTATGTTGAACTCATAAGGCTGGAGAGAGAAGTACCATCTCATAATCCTAGTGGTAGTGTCCTTCATGGAGTGGATCCATTGAAGGGGCATGTGATCCATAATGAGTTGGAACAAGTTCCCCAGAAGATAACAGTGCCTTTTTCTATTGTTAAATACCTCATTTCATGGGGAAATAACTTTGTACTTAGGTAAAGTATTGGGTGTTCTTTCCCAGTCTGCTCCTGGGATAGCACTGCTCTGAGGCATTGATCTAGAGTATAAACCACTTTAAGAAGTTTGGGTGGAATAGGATTGGTTCTCAACTCAATCGATTCTTCAGGATCTGGAAAGCATGTTCGCAATCCCTTGACCACTGTACCCTCAGGGGCTAGGAGTTTTTCCACCAGGTCTGTGAGGGATGCTGCCAGGCTGGCAAACACAAGTACAAAGCAAGTATAGTAATCACCCAGACTGAGAAACTGCTTTACCTGCTTCTGGGTTGAGAGGGTCAGACACTCTTTCAGGGCCTAGATTAGGGGTCTCAGACTCAATTTAGCTTAGGGCCAGTGCCAGTCCTCAAATCCTCCCAGTAGGCCAATGTCACTGACGCCACCCAGAACCCACCCCCCAAAAACTCCACCTCCCACCTGCCTAAGGCTCTGGGATGGAGTTTGGGTGGGGGAAGCGGTCTGGGGTAGGGGATTGGGGTGCAGGCTCTGGGAGGCAGTTTGGGGGCAGGAGGGGTTATGTGGGGAGGGAGTGGGGGTACAGGCTCTGGGAGGCTGGGGGTGTGGCGCTTACCTGGGGCTCCAAGGTGTGGTGGGCCAGGGGGCCTCTGCGCGCTTCTGCCCCCCGGCACCACCCCTGCAGCATCCCATTGGCCTCAGGGTGCTCAGGGCGGAGGCAGCACACAGGGACATAGCCCCACCCCACCCCTGGGCCGCAGGGAGGGGCTGGCAGCCACTGGAGTGAGCACGTAGACGCTACTCAGCTCTGCTGCGTTGCTGGAGCCCCTGGGGGGGGGGTCCCCGGGGGCAGCGGGTGGGGCCAAGGGAGAAAGACCCGACCCCAAAACTGCTGGAGCCCCATAGGCCACACTGGGGAGGCTCGCAGGCCGCAGATGGCCCATGGGCTGGGAGTTTGAGACCCCTGGCCTAGATCTTATCCATGAGCAGGCGCAACTAATCCCGCCCCACTGTGTACCCTTTTTGTCCTACGTGACATTTGGACAGGTTTTGCAGTTCCCCACAGGCTGGCAGCACTGCAGTGAGGTGTCTTAGATGATCTTCCCAGCTGGCATTGCAGATCACTATGTCATCAATATAAGCTGCTGTGTATTGCTCATGTGGCCACAACAGCTGGTTCATAAGCTGTTGGATGGTCGCCGCAGCCCCATGTAGTCCAAATGCCATGGTTGTAAACTGGAAAAGGCCGAATGGCATGGCGAAGGCTGTGTTCTCCAGGGAGGTTGGGGGCATCTGCCAGTACTCTTTCATCAGATCCAGGGTAGATATAAACTTGGCATTTCCTAGTCACTTGAGCAGTTCATCCACCCAGGGCATAGGGTGGACATCGAAATGTGAGATCACATTGATTTTCAGGAAGTCTATGCACAACCAGATTTCGGAATGAGGACAAAGAGTCTTCCATGACCCTTAGGGTTAGCCTCGCCTTGAGCTCTTACCAGATGACTCCCCACCTCTTCCTGGGTTGTGGCCGATGATGATCTCACACCTTCTTCCCTGGACTCGCGGCTATGTGATGGTGAGTCATATTCATCCATCTGAGGTGAGATGATATGGGATGATGAGATGGGAAGGCTGGACTAGTTGTCACAGCTGCTGCTGTTGCTGTCCTCTAAGATCCTGTCTGATGGATACTGCTGTTGGCTCAGTTGGGTTCGATGCTACCGGCCCCAATTCTGGTTCAGACCAGTAGGAGGGAAATCAAAAAGCTCTTTTGGACCTTTCAGGCTTTTAAGAGGTTGAGAAGGTACACTTGGGAGCTTCGATGTCACCCAGGTAACCGAACTTCATAGTCTAAAGGCCTGACTGTTTGGGTCACCTGAAATAGCCTCTGACACTTGGCCGATAGCTTGGCCTTGGATGAAGGGAGCAACAACAGTACTCTGACCTTGAGCTCTTTTCTCTGTCTGGGTGGAGTTTTCAAATAACAGCAAATGTCCTGGGTTTTTGCAGAGCAGATGTTGCAGCCCTGATTGGTCCACTTCCTTATTGGTTCCTCCTACACATCCACAGGTCAATTCCCCTGCAAGCCACAGGATACTATCCACCCAGACCCTGGCTCTCAGCCTTGGGGAAGGTGTCCTGCAGGGAGGCATAGACTGACAGCTGTCACTGTGACAGGGAGCAACACTGCTGCCCACCACCAGTGAGTGCCCTGCTTCAAGTACCCCCCTCCAACACCCCTAATTGTTCCACCTCCAGCTCTCCCTCCCCACCCCCAGATCCTCCATCCAGTAGTGTCCTCTTTTAGGGAACCTGAAATATGGTAACCCTACCTGGAAGCCAGTTTCCTCCTTCCTTAGCTGGTCCAGCAGTTAAACAGGATTCCCCTGCTATGGATGCATGCTCTTCTCTTCCTCTCTCTGAGTTCTGCAGTGCCTAAGCCTTCTGGGTATCTTTGGGTCTCCCTCAGCTCCATCTGAGTCTCTCAGGCTCTGTGGATTTTAAGACCCATTGTGAACACTGGATCTGTTTGTTCTGCTTCTGGGAAATTCCGTTGCTCTAAATCCCAATCCTGCAGACAAAGTGGGTCAAACTGGTTTCCCTAGACCTCAGCCATCCCACTGTCTTAAACTGGTGCCACTTGAATGGGAGCCATCAAAGTTTAACCACCCACCATTGTTCCTGGTCTGAGGATAGTTTGGGGAGCATGAGATTGACTCTGCATACACCGAGGCATGCAGGGTTACAGGTGTTTCATACAATCAACCTTCATAAATTGTACGCAGACCAATTCCTCAAACTGTCACACTTACAATTAAATTTATGTTAATTAATTAGCCAAACCTATGATTTACTCAGATATAATCCTTACTGGCATATTTATGCCACTAATCTCTAACTGCAGCATGTATCACAGGACCAATTCATAACCAACTGTTTGTCTATAAGTGATTCTGACATTACTAACATTAGCTCTAGGCTTCTTTTGATCTTGACAGTTGCAGTCTAAATGAACCAATTTATTTAAATCAGGTATATTGCTACTTGTTGGACTGCAGCTGGTGTCTCCACTACACCAGTTAGTTACAGTACAGAGAGGAAGCATTTTTGACCTCACAAAGCCCTTGATGAATCATGCAGAGCTTATTTCTTTTAAAGAAGTGAGGTGAGGAGAGGTGAAATTTTGCCTCCCTCCTTGTCAACTCGAGTTCCACAGGAAAGTACAGGAGAGACTTCCTGAAGATCTTTTGAGCTCTGCAGGAGTGAGGCTCCCTCCCATTCCAGGACAGAATCCCTGGCTGGTTTACAAGCACTGCAGCAGTTAAACCTCAGCTCCTGAGGTGTTTCTAAGCATCGCTCTGCCATGGCATTTGCCATCCATTATTTTTAACTCCCCAAACTCAAGATGAGCAGATCTGTTGAGGACTGCCCCAGAGGAACACTTTTGTAACAAGTATTGCATTATATAGTCCATCCACCACAGTTCTGTATGAAGAGGGAAGCTATCTCAGAACCAATTCATTCAGGAGAGAGCCCAAAGGCACACGTGGACAGAGGGTTTCTGCCAAGTATGGTTTTGAGTAAAGGGGTGTGCGAGTGAGAGAGTGAAACCCCACAGACACACAAAAGCATCAGAAAGCCAGACCCAGCCTGAAGAAGCACTGAGAAAAGCCTAGAGAGTGTTCATTTGGGCTGAGCGCTGGGCAAAAGGGATTTGGAGCTGCAAGAGAAGAGACTTTGATTCCTGCTGTGTTCAGGAAAACAGGACTTTGTACATTCTCTGTAAATAAACAGGCTTACACCAAAGACACCTGATCCCATCATCAATTTCTCCTGCTAATGGGAACAACCCATAGGGCACTGAACTTTGGCTCATTGCTCAGGTCAAGAGAGGTAATGCTGACATACGATGATAATCATAAGCTGCAGTGTTATTTGGCTTTGTTCAACTGTATCCTTAGTAACATTGAGTCTGAGCTAAGAGCTTTCTTTATTTGCATAAAAACAGAGTCTAACCCAAAAGTTTCAGTAAATAACAGCAACTCAAAAAAAAATAGTGCTCCATCAGATTTCAATCTTTCTTTCCAGTAATGCCCCCAAGATCTGGTCCATTATTACACACAGAACAGGGGCTAGATCATTCTAAGTCCTGACAATCTCTCATCCAAATGCTTTGGGTCCTCACAGTAACAGAAAAAATTACCCTACTATTAAATTACGTTCATTGTTGCTAACCTCGTGTGATGAATGGCTATCCCTAAACAGATCATTTAGCATTGCTATCATCTTAGGCCATGTCTATACTACTGTGCTGCTCTACCACTGTAGCATAGATACTTTCATTACTGACATAAGGGGTTTTTCCACTGATATAGGTAATCCACCTCTTCAAGAGGCAGTAGCTAGGTCAATTGAAGAATTTTTTTGTTGACCTGTTTGTGTCTATAGTGGGGGTTAGGTTGACCTAACTATATTGCACAGGACACGAAAATTTTCACAGCCCTGAGCAGTGTAATGAGGTCAACCTAATTTTAGGTGTAGACCACGCTTTAGTATCAAGATGAAAATATAATATGTGTAAGGCCCTGCCAGGGGAAAGCTGCAGGTTTTGTATGCAGGATGAGCAAGTGGGGCTAAACGGAACGAGCTCTAAACATACTTCAGGAACATTCACTGGAGACAATACATTGGGGGACCAATGTCAGATGGGGCTCAGAGAAAAGGAGCAGAGAGATGGGCAACTTCTATATATAAGGCTATACCAGCTGAGGGAGACAAACTTTTGGTGAACTGGGCACTGCCCATACATAACCAGGGGAGGGACTAGTGCCACTGGGGTATGAGTGCTGCCCCTACAGCTACTGCTAGGCAAAGTTCTCCAGCTTCAGTGCTCTGGACCAGGGCAGCCTGGGGGCAGGGACAACTGGGGCAATTTGCCCCAGGCCTTGGGCCCCACAGGGGCCCGCACGAGAATATACTATTGCAACTTTTTTTTTTATGGAAGTGCCCCCCGAAATTGCTTTGCACCAGGCCCCCTGAATCCTCTGGGCAGCCCTGCTCTGGATGCATGCACACCTGTGGAATACATATATGAAACCACGCACAGAATAACTTTTCTTCATGTTCCCACTAGGAAAGGAATGGGTAATTTATGACAATTTACTTTTTAGTGCTTTCCAGACACCACAGGCTATGCTGATATGGGAAGATATCAACATACACAGGAAAAACCCTCTATTTATAGCATTCTCCAGTATACACACATGATCAGATAGCTTTAAGTGGGAGTAAAGATTTGTCTGCACGTGGTGTGTGAGGGAAGGATACTTAAATACTTATCTCCTTTAACTTAGTGTAATCCCATTTCCTTGTCATGATTCCCTTCCATATGGTTTAGCCTTAGCTGGTTTTACACTATCTGTAGTACTCCTTCCTTCCTCCCCACCCCTGTAAGAAATCCCAATCAACAAAAATATTGCTGGATCTCATGCCTTGATGGGATGCCCTTTCAAAATCCACACATTTGCTGAACTTTTGATTCAGCATTCTACTGTCTTCAAGGCTAAAATTAGACTTCCTCTTCCTGGCATGCACAGAATCACAGTTTGATTCTTGGGATGTCATCCAAGCCTGAAAGGTAGCAGAGACTGAGGTGGCAGCAGCAGCAGCTTCTGATTAACTAGCTTTAGGAAGGGAAGGAACCACTTGCCTGTCAATTAGATGGAGATGCAGAATTCTTATCCATGGGCCCACTCAGTGGATGGTTTCCCCAAAGTGTGAAATCATTGGCTACAAAATGCGAGTGTAATTATTATCCAAGTGCTGTGCACATGTGCAGCCCAACCTGCCTCAGTCCCTGCCTCAAGGCACTTACAAATTATTACAAATCATTACCACCACACCAGATACATTGCTCTTTACAAACGGGTTATAACTCCTTTCTTGTCCCCAAAGAGCTTGCAGTCTAAAAAAAACCTCACAAGACAAGACACAGGGCAACAATTGACAGGTGGGGAGGAAGGAGAGGCTACTGGGAGAGAGAAGGAAGGATGGAATGCTAGCAGCCAGGGTTTCAGAATGAGGGGGAGGGCTTAGCGGATGGAAGTGGAGATTGTTCCAAGTTCTAAGGTCAGCATGACAAAGTGTGTAGCAGAGTGTGTGAAAAAGAAACAATGGGACCAATCCAACTCCTGTTACAGTAAATGGAACAATCCTATTGACTTTAATGGGAGTTGTTGAAAGAGACCCCAAGGGAGCAGCAAGGGGAGAGGACTGGAGGGAGCATTGGAAACTAGTAAGGACAGCAGGAGAAAAAGAAGCTCTGTGTGTGTGTGTGGGGACAGGGCCAGTGCAAGGATGTTTCGCGCCCTACGCAAAACTTCCACTTTGTGCCCTTCCTGCTTCCTGTGAAGGTAGTGGAAAAAATTTCATAATGGCTGCCTGCAGCAAGTAAGGGGTGGGGAGCGGCACACAGGGGAACTCCCTGCCCCAGCTCACCCCTGCCCCACCTCCTCCCCGAGCACACCGTCACGGCTTCACTTCTCCCACCTCCCAGGCTTGTGGCACCAATCAGCTTAGGCTCCACAAGCCTGGGGGGTGGGAGAAGTGAAGTGGCAACAGCATACTCGGGGAGGAGGCGGGGCAGGGGTGAGCTGGGGCAGGGAGTTCCCCTGTGTGCCGCTCCCCACCCCTTACTTGCTGCAGGCAGCCCTCCCCGCACTCCCCTGCCCCAGCTCCCTCCGCTTAAATGCCGGCAGCGACCAGGGCAGCCGAAGATCCGGCCGTTGCGGTTGCTGCCTAAGAAAATGCCACCCCTCAAATCCTAGGCGGTCGCCTAAATGGTTGCACCGGCCCTGTGTGTGGAGAGGGTGGGGAGATAAGATTATATTGGGCCTTGAAGATGATTGTAAACAAGGAATTTGAGTAGGACGTGGTAAGAAACAAGAGGTAATGAAGAGTTCTGAGGAGGGTGATGTAGCCAGAGGCCAGGAGATGAAGATTACTTTGGCAGCAACATTTTGGAATACCTTTTAAACCAGCCCCAAGACAAGTAGAAATGGGGCACTGTGGGTTCCGTGAGCTCTGTCACAGCCCCACATCACCCCCTGCAGTCTATGCTATGCTCACTCACCACTGTATTATGTGAGCGTGTTCCATTAGTGCATTAAGCGATATGACTAACATCTGTCACGTGTTTGTTCTCTCATCCTCACTGGTGGTAGAAGCATGGGCAGTGGACTTGTATTGTTTTGGTAGGGGGTTGTTTTGTTTGGGTGGCTTTTTTCAATCTCACCCCCATGCCTCCAGAGGGCTCATCCTCTCTCTCTGTCATTGTCCCTCCCTTTTATCTCCTTCCACTTCAGACCTGTTTTCTTCCTCTCCTCCATCCCTTCCCAGTGCTTTGCCTCTGATCCTTTACCAGGTGTGTCAGGAAGGCTAAGAAGCTGCTTAGAGTCCCTCATGCTGAGTCCAGGTGCATGTGTTGCATGGGGGTGATATTACGCTGCACCTTCACCAGCACCCATCCACCACTGCCTCCCCTCAGTAGCAGCAGCTGGGAGTGTCCACCAGACCAGCTGCATTGAGAGACTTCACTGTGCTGCTTTCCACATGTGCAGAGACCTGCCAACAGCACTGGCCCCCCCACCTCAGCTCAACATTTCATAGATGAGAAAGTTTTCATAGCTTTCAATTTTGTAGTATAGTGGGGCTTCTGGGCACTGCATCTAAGCACTGGAAGAGGTCAGAGGTTGAGAGGAAGATAGATTGCAGTGGAGAGGGATGGATTAATTGACAATGTGTGTTGATTTTGGTGCTAAATCTTTGCAAGATTCTGAACCAAACTAATCACAGCACACAAACTCCACAATGCTTTTTATACATAGATTCATGGTAGAAAGCATTTCTGCTTGGCCATATGGGATTTTGTGCCTCAGAGTGGAGCTGGCTAATCCTGACCATTGTGCAATCTGCTGGATTCATCTCGTTGTCCCTTTATAGCTGTATAATACATATTCCCTTTTTCCATACACAACAAATGGCAGAGCACCTGCACTTTTATCGTCTTAGACAAGCATTGTCAAGTAGTTTTGGCCCAAAATATAAGATTAATTTAAGAAAATTTTAGTTCTCATTCTTGTAGTATAGGTACAGCCTTAAAAATCATTATTATTTTGGGACTTCATGTGCGTCATGTTTTCAAGATCAGGGTCTGTATCACTGTAGTGCCTACAGAACCAAATCAAGATCGGGTCCCTATTGTGCTAGGTGCTGTACAAATCCATAATATGTGACAGTCGTTTCCCCAATGAGCTTCTCTTCATAAATAGCTTAAAAAAAACAAAGATGATTTAATCTGCAATTCTAGGTGATAGCAATGGTTTCAGTCTGAGTTAAAAGTTTTAGCCTCACAGAAAATTTGGGACAAGACCATACAAACAGAAATGATAGAAACACAATCAGAGCAAAGCTCAGGAGGTAATCTATAGCCAGAAGCAACGAGCATTATCTGACATGGTGTGCTGGGCGTGAATCTCACAACCACTCATCATCAAAATTCTTAAAGTCATAGGATTATCTGCTAAGGTGCTGGCTTCCAACATGTTTTGCTTGGGCCTATGAATAGTAAGAATTTTTTTTTTTTGAGAGTTTCTTCTAGAGCAGAGGTTCTCAAACTGTGGTCTGCAAGCTCCATTCAGGTGGTCCCTGGATAGTTCCCTCTAGTTCCCCTGGGCGGTTGCATACGAGAGAATGAAGGGCCACCTACCTAATTAGTGGCATGGCTCCACTAATTAGGTGCCTGGACCCTGGAGAAGACACACATGTACAGTGAGGTGGTGGCCTTGGGAAGAATAGGGAGTAGGTGGGAGAGGGTAGTGGGGTGAGAAGAGGAGGTGGGAGAAATTTGGGATGTGCAGAGCTGTGGTGGCCAGAGAAAAAGGCGACTTTCCCCAGCTTCAGGGCAGCGGGTGAGAGAGAGCACATTCATCGCATTAGAAAGGTGAGACTACTGATATTAAAATATGAGTTGTGTGCTTCTATTTGTATAACAAAAAAACATTAACTATTGTTAAGGTTTTTTTTAATATATTACTTTTATCCAAAGTGCTATACAATAGTTAACTAACGGTACAACCAACATTTGGAAAGATAATTAAGTGGTCCGCCAAGACCCTCAGCAATTTTCAAGTGGCCCGTGGAAAAAAAAAGTTTAGAACCACTGATTTAGATAATGGCATAGAGAGTACACTTAAGGAGTTTGCAGATGATACCAAGCTGGGAGGGGTTGTAAGTGCTTTGGAGGATAGGATTAAAATTCAAAATGATCTGGACAAACTGGAGAAATGGTCTGAAGTAAACAGAATGAAATTCAGTAAAGACACATGCAAAGTACTTCATTTAGGAAGGAACAATCAGTCACACACATACAAAATGGGAAATGACTGCCTAAGAAGGAGTACTTCAGAAAGTGATCTGGGAGTCATAGTGGATCACAAGCTAAATGAGTCAACAGTGTAGCACTGTTGCAAAAAAGTGCAGTTTTATCAGCAGAGTGTTGTAAGCAAAACATGAGAAGTAATTCTTCCAGTCTGTTCTGCACTGATAAGGCCTCAGCGGGAGTATTGTGTTCAGTTCTTGGCGCCAAATTTCAGTAGAGATGTGGACAAATTGGAAAAAGTCCAGAGAAGAGCAACAAGAATGATTAACTGTCTAGAAAATGCATCCTATGAGGAAAGATTGAAAAAATTGGGTTTGTTTAGTCTGGAGAAGAGAGCACTGAGAGGGGACATAACAGTTTACAAGTACATAAAAAGTTGTTACAAGAAGGATAGTGAACAATTGTTCTTGTTAATCTCTTAGCATAGGACAAGAAGCAATTGGATTAAATTGCAGTAAGGGAGGTTTAGGTTGGACATTGTCATTAGGAAAAACTTCCTGTCAGGGTGGTTAATCATTGGAACAAATTGCCTAAGGAGGTTGTGGAATCTCTCTCATTGGAGGCTTTTAGGAACAGTTCGACAAACACCTGTCCGGGATGGTCTAGTTAATATGTAGTTCTGCCTTCAGTGCAGGGGACTGGAGTAGATGACCTACTTAGGTCCCTTCCAGTCCTACACTTTATGATTTGGGGGTGGGAAAGATAGGGGAGCATTGTGATCGACTCCAGGTATAGAAAATGTTCTAACTCACAATTTTAGATACTGTTTTTGTTTAAAAAGAATAAGTGTAGTTGTGTATATGATACTATCTAGTAAGTGGGGTCTTAACTGGAAGGACTTCTCAATGTAGGGGGCTGTAGCAAGGTTGAGATTCACCAACACAGCACCTCCTGATGGACATCTTGGGAATTTGCTCTTTTGCAGCCTCAGAGCACCCTCTTCTGGCCAGTAGCTTACCTGCCTCAGGCTCTGTGTCCCTGCTAGACCCCAGTGCCCTTTACCTCAGGGTTCTACCCCAGCAGCACCTCCACACCCTGGATCTCCCCTCCCAGGAGAACCCCCAACCCTCTAAACCCACCTTGCCTCAGTGGCTGCTGCCAGTCATCATCTAGCCCCAACTCACTGGAGCAGACTGTAGTCTGTAATGGCCACTCATCATTAGCAAGGGGGTAAGACCAGCTGCCTCTGCCTATTCCCTAGCTGCACCTCTGTACCCCCAGTACCTTTGTAGGCCTTCACCAAGAGTTTGCCAGGCTGGAGCTCCTCAGCTTCTCTTGCCCTTTCCCAACACTGCTCTACTTCTGATACCTTCCTCTCAGGCAGCTAGCCCTTCCCACTCCAGGGCTAGAGTGAGACTTCTTCCAGATCCTGGCCCCCAGCCTAATTATCAGGGCCAGCTGGGCCCTGATTGGGCATGGCCCCAGCTGTGGCTGCTTCCCCAGTCAGTCTAGCTTGGCTGCTTTTAACCCCTGTTCTCCAGGAGCAGGGCAGCTGCCCCACTACAGGGACGTAGCCATGGTTCCTTTGTGCTCTGCTTATTTCCCGCTGATTATCAATCCCTTTTCACCAGAGACTGCTGGGCATAAATTAGAGCAGTCTTCAAGTTACTCTGATTTACCCTGTGGACCAGACTTATCTCTGACTGGCCCCAAATTCTGACTATGAAGATGTCAGAAGTCATATTTGCTCCTCCCCTTCTCACAAGGTGTGCTGTTATTTGTTCTACAGTAGTGCCTAGAGAGCTCAACAAATATCAGGGTCCCATCATGGTAGGCACTGTACATGCACATAGTAAGAGATAGTTCTTACCGTGAACAGCTTATTATTATCCCCATTTTTTAGATGGGGAATTTAGCCACAGAGACATTAAGTGACTTGCATCGGGGGTATGCAGAAAATCTCGCAGAGCCAGAAACTGTATCCAGATCTTCTGATTCTGAGTCCAGTGCCTTAAGTGCAAGACCAAACTACTGCAGCTTTAGATGAGCACAAGACCACAGCTTTATATTCAGCTTCTGCAGCTGCAAATTGTTTCTTCAGTACCAGTTCTTGCCTTTTGTTCTGTATTACTTGACAAACATCTAGAAAAAAATTAAATCCTTTGTAAGATACCTTGCATTGTTAAGTGGCTCTCCGCCATAGGCGCCGACTCCGTGGGTGCTCTGGGGCTTAAGCACCCATGGGGGAAAAATAGTGAGTGCTCAGCACCCAGGAGTCAGAGCTTGAGTGTGGAATGTGTTGAGTTCTGTGCTGCTAACAACTTCTGCCCTTGGGGCAGGGAGTTTGTTTATAAACAGAGGCAGGGTGATTAAGATAACAACAGGCTTCTCGATAAATTAAACTAAGGACTGTTAGATGATCCTGAAAGCATTCCCAGGCATTCCCGTTAAAAGATAGGAAGCAAAGAGTAGGAATAAATGGCCCATTTTCAGAATGGAGAGAAGTAAACAGAGGTGTCCCCGAGGCTGGTACTGGTCTGGGATCAGTGCTGTTCAATATATTCATAAATGATCTGCAAACTGGGGTAAAAAGTGAGGTGGCAGATTCTGCAGATGATACAAAATTATTCAAGATAGTTAAGTCCAAAACAGATTTTAAAGAGTTACAAAGTGATCTCACAAAACTGGGTGACTTGGCAACCAAATGGCAGATGAAATTCAATGTTAAATGCAAAGTAGTGCACATGGCAAAATATATCATCTCAACTACACATACAAAATGATGGTGCCAAAAATCAGAGGGGTAGCCGTGTTAGTCTGAATCTGTAAAAAGCAACGAAGAGTCCTGTGGCACCTTATAGACTAACAGACGTATTAGAGCATAAGCTTTTGTGGGTGAATACGTCTGACGTGTTGCATCTGACGAAGTGGGTATTCACCCACGAAAGCTTATGCTCCAATATGTCTGTTAGTCTGTAAGGTGCCACAGGACTCTGTTGCTTTTTAAAATGATGGTGCCTAAATCAAGAAAGAGATCTTGGAGTCATTTGCCGTACTCTGGAAGCACTATGTTTCCAGAGTACTGCAAATTCATAGGAATCCTTCTCATTGTGCCTCTTTCATTCTGAACTGTGGAATGCTCATTCTCCTGTTTCAGAAGACTTAAAAATTATCTCCAGTCACCAATGGGACAGATACAACTGAATAATGTAGCTGTCCCTAATGTGCATCAATACAATACCAGGGAACCTGGATGTAAAGATTGCTGACAATTTCATCCAGAAAGCTACAGTGAGACATAATGTCTTTAAACTGGGACGTTAGTGAAGACAGCTTATAGGTGATTGCAATGATCTTAATATACTGTAATTCATGATAATGTGATTATGTAGTTCATAACAATTGAATCATTGTTAAAATAGTAAAGATACCAACGACAGACACATTCAATAACTAGAATATGAAAGAAATGTATAAATATGCTGAAAATAGCCTCTCCCCAAAACTGGCAGGGTGCCTTCCCTCCAGACACATATACCTCTGCAAAAGCACCCACTGGCAAAACCAAAAGTCAGGGCTTATGGTCTCAGCGCTCTCCTTACCGGTTTTATAGGCAGGCACGGTAGCAGGCATGGAGGCACTGCTAATTAAGGATGCCCGACACTTTCCATTATAAGACCCTGTTTACAGTTGTCTGTAACTTCACCAAACTTTAACCATTTGGGAAGATGTTTTCCATTCTGGGTGTCTGCCTCTGGCTGAGGTTTGTGAGAGTATTTTTTTATTTCAGCCAAAATAGTCCAGCAATTTCAAAAAACAAGGTTTGGGAAAAATATTTTGTATTGCCCCTATTAAAGGTCAGGTGACCTTTCTTTGAGAAGCTCTAATGCTTCCATTGTTTGGAGCTCAGACTTGAAATCTGGCCACCCACTATTTAAATAATTATTTTATCAATGGGTGCCCAGGGCAGACGTGTTAATTTCTCTAATCAACATGGTCTCTCCTGTATAACAAGCCATAGTTATTTCTTCAAAATGACCACCACGTGGAAATTCTGCAGGAACCCTAGACTGTGAGCGGATCAATGCATTTTCTCCTAGCAGCATTTTTGGCTCTCTTCCTAATTCTCTGAGATTGTACCTCTGTTTTGGACAAAATCTGAATAGCTTTTGAGAGTTTGATAGACGGTTCTCATATGCCTGGCTGCCACACATACTTCTGCTTCCTTGAAATGCCACCTCTTCCACATATTTATTGGAATTCACCCTGCAGGGCACGAAACCCTTACAAAACAGGTGGAATTTTATGGCTTCAGGATTGTTTGCCAGCTGCTTCTGCCAGTTATTTAGCTCCCCCTCCCACACCCACTCCTTTTCTCCACAATGCTCTCTCACTTTTGGTGTGTCTTAGAGGTTTCCTGGAAGGAATAAGGCCAACAACACAACTGGATTGATCAGACACATGTATTTTAGTTTTGTGGTATGAATACCTCACATCTAGTATTTATGATTTTGAAAAGTCAGAGGACTTAGATTGCTGCTGCTTGTGCAGGTACAACACACAATCATAACGTAATCCCAAATACTTATGGCTTACTTATTAAACTATGCTTCCAATCCTGAGTGTTAGACTGGAAGTGTATTTTCAAGAGACAAATGGCTGGATATGTGACATTAAGATTGTTAACTTGCCAAAGGAAAATTGTGTCAAAAGGTAGTTTCGTCTTAAGAATACTGCTGGCTGACTGTTGATGCTGCTTTCCGAGTGCCTCTTAGTTCTTCCAAGGCCAGAGCCCAAATTCACAGACTGCTGAAGAGCTTCACAATCCTAGCTAAGCTAGCTAAATCCCTCTGATGTTTCCAGCAAATGCTTAGATTTTATCATTAATGTAAGAAAAATTCACATCTCCTCCGGACTCAGTCCATCTTATCTTGACAGTAGGCAGTAATTGTAAAAGCCTAGCGGACAAGTAAAAAGAACCTTATTCTTTTCATTGGTATTGAGTCACTTTCCCTGTCTGGTCAACTGAAATCAGACAGAAATAATGAAGCTCTTTTAAAAGAGTAGCAAATTGATAAAAGTAAAAACAACTCCTCTTTTTTTTTTTTTTTTTTTTTTGGAAAAAAGGTGAAATATAACGAAGTGACAACCAACCGCCTGTTCAAAGTTTTTCTTCACAAGACTTGAGTTGAAGGGAGC
The DNA here is from genome assembly GCF_003597395.2 of Chelonoidis abingdonii. Classification (NCBI taxonomy): domain Eukaryota; kingdom Metazoa; phylum Chordata; order Testudines; family Testudinidae; genus Chelonoidis; species Chelonoidis abingdonii. Next base: position 29,280,221 of record NC_133769.1, read on the forward strand.
TGTTGTGTGGGACATAATTCTCAAGACGCTGTCTCTGGTTGAGCACTTCAGTCTGAATGCAACATCCTGCAACAACATATATTAGCTGGAAGTTCCTGAATACCCTTAACTCTTCCCCTCTGTGTGTATTCACTACAACCGGGTTTCCATTACATGACCATGTACTATTATTACTGCAGAGCTATTTTCTCATTACATCCATGCCTTGGACAGAGAATGCAGCAGAGTTGTACAGTGAATTAGTGCGAGGTCCAAAGCATTCATTGCTAAAGTTTTGTGGTGTGTAGCAAATGAGGCAGGAGGCAGGAAAAGCTGCTCTTGTGCTTCAGTCACTAGAATGGCATTTTTGAGACCTGGATTATTTCATTGGCCCCTGTCAGAGACTTCCTGTGTGATTCTGGGCAAGCCACTTATCTTATTGTCTCTGTGCCACACTTGTAAAATGAAGATGATAGCACTTCCTGATCTCACAGTGACGCTGCAAGGAAAAAAACCTATTGATTAAATGTTTGTGAGGTGCTCATATACCAAAGTGATGAACACCATAGTAAAATTTATAAAGAAAATAACTTTACTGTGCGGGGTTAGGAAGAAGTGCAGTTAATAAAGCACGGGACCACATAAAATAGATGGAGAAATAAAGAAATATTGAAAAGCTGGTTTGTAAGTGTCTGAAGCAGAGCCAAAGCAGCACAGCCATATTGCAATATGTGGAGAGTCATAAATGGAAGTAAAAGCAGCAAAGAATCCTGTGGCACCTTATAGACTAACAGACGTTTTGGAGCATGAGTTTCCGTGGGTGGATACCCACTTCACGAAAGCTCATGCTCCAAAACGTCTGTTAGTCTATAAGGTGCCACAAGATTCTTTGCTGCTTTTACAGATCCAGACTAACACGGCTACCCCTCTGATAAATGGAAGTGCAATGCCTGCTGTAAAATAATTCCTGCAACTTCAAAGCTCATTCAAGTCCAAGTATTAAAGTCTGTATCATGATGCAGACACCAAAGGCCCTAAGGGGAAAGAGTTAAGGTTCCATAGGATGCCTTAACATTCATTTTCTGACTTCCACGTTCTTGACCACTGTGACATTTTGGGGTCCATCCTGACTGGGAAGGAATTCTGGCACTGCCTGCCCTGTAACCTTTGGGTGCCTTGGTGCTGGGAGACTTTAGTTCAGATCCCTGACACCAGCAGTCAGCCCACAAGTGTAAAGTTTCATGCTGGCTCTCACCAGCCTGATTCCTTTCTGGAGGGTGACACCAACAGTCCTTTCAGTCCAGAGTCTCCCCAAATACATCCTCCCCAGACACTCGGGTTGTTCCCCTCTAGTTCCTCACTCCCAAAGACATGAAACCGGCCCCCCAGATATCAACTTACTTTAGCTTATACGCTACACATGTTTTTCACACCAGAGACTTGCTTAGGATGAAAATAAACAAACAGTTTATTTAATAGAAAACCCACGGACTCATAGATGAAATAGCAGGGGAAAGCAAACATACAAATTACACTGAAATTAAACAAAGATGCAACCTCAGGCTTCACATTCCTGGACAGCCTCCTGCTTCAAGCTTCTGTTCTCCCCTTCCCATAACAGAACCTTTGGTAAGGGACATGCGGATTTTTTAAATGTTGATCTAAGGCACATTTACTACCAGCCTCTGTCTAGTGACACATGTTTCTCTTAAAGCGATTGTGCCTCCTTTTCACCCCTCTCAAAGCAGAACTGTTGTTTCAATACAATAAGTGGAGCAAACAGTAAAGATGATAGATCAGTGAAGCCTTTTAAGAACTATTGCAGTGGCATAAAAACCACTACAAATGAAGGATATAGTCTCTTTATATTCAACAAAAATAACGAGTCACAAATAAAGAAACTATGACCCAGGTTTACTGAGTTTTTTCCAGGAGCAGTGCCAGGAGGCTGCAGCATAGAGGTCTGCATGGCAGAGTGATGACTGTTGGTTATCACAGCGGTAGCGATAGTACAGTCCCATAATCTCATCAGAGCAGCGCATTGTAAGCTGCTACAGCTGGAAAATCTAAAGAGGCAGGTGGTGTTTCCTGTCATTTAACTCTTTAAACAAGAAGAGGCCAAACCAAAATGCTGAGTTTGCCACCATCGGTTTGTGAAACTGGTTGCATGCTGGTAATACCCTGAAACCTTACCAATGACACTCACTTTTTAGAAGAGATGCTTTTATTGCTGACCGCTCACATTGTTGTTTATTTTAAAAGCATCTTCCAAAAGACTTATTTTTCATAGATTTCAAAACCCTGCTCTCACTAGTGCTGTTCTAACATATACCAGAGCAATGCCTTAGGCAGCTGTTAATGAAAACTGTATATTCTGTCTCAGTAAACTAGTGTTCTGGCTATCTGTTCAGTGCAGAACCACATGGCTGTAGTGTGGTACAAATCGCCTGTAATACCCGGCCAAGCCTAAGAAGGATTGGACCTGTTTCTTTGACTTTGGGACAGGCCACTTTTGGATAGCATCCACCTTGGCCTGTAGGGGGTTTATGGTTCCTCGACCCACCTGGTGTCCCAGGTAAGTCACTCTGTTTTGGCCTATTTGACACTTTTT